>NW_004949138.1:302835-327884 GCF_000317375.1 Microtus ochrogaster | reverse complement strand
GTAATTTGTATCAATGTTTATGAGTGAGATTGGTCTGTAATTCTATTTCTTAGTAATGTCTTTATGTGGATTGTGTATCTGGGTAACTGTAGCCTCATCAAAAGAGTTAGGCGATATTCCTTCAGTTTCTATTGTGTGGAACAATTTCAGGAGTGTATTAGTTTTCCTTTTAAAATCCAGTAGAATTCTGCACTGAAACCACCTGGCACTGGGAATTTTTTTTGGTTGGGAGACTTTGGATGACTATTTCTATTTCTTTAGTAGTTATAGGTCTACTTACTTTGGTTATCTGATCTTGATTTAATTTTGGTAAGTGATATTTATTCAGAAAGTTGTCCATTCCTTTAAGTTTTCCAATATTCTGGCGTACAGCCTTTTGAAACATGACCTGATGATTCTCTGTATTTCTTCTGTTCCTTTTGTGCCCCCTTTCCATTTCTGATTTTGTTAATTTGGATATTCTCTCTCTGCCCTTTGATTAGTTTGGATAAAGGTTTGTCTATTTTGTTCAGATTCTCGAAGAACCAAATCTTTGTTTCATTGAGTATTTGTATTGTTTTCTTTGTTTTTATTTTGTTGATTTCAACTCTCAGTTTGATTATTTCCTGCCGTTTAGTCCTCCTGGGTGAGTTTGCTTCTTTATGTTCTAGAGTTTTCAGGTATTCTCTTAGCTCACTAAGTGTTGGATTTTTCCAGCTTCTTTATGTAGGCATTTAGTTCTGTGGACTTTCTCTTAAATTGTGTCCCATAAATTTGGGTATGTTGTGTGGTCATTTTCATTGAATTTTAGGAAGTCTTTAATTTCTTCCTTTATACTTCTTTGACCCGTTGATGATTCAGGTGAGCATTATTTAATTTCCATGTGTTTGTGGGTTTTTGGAATTAGTGTTGCTGTCGAATTGTTATTTTTGAAAATGGGATTATTCCAATTTTTTTTTATCTGCTGAGGTTTGCTTTTTTACCTAGTATGTGGTCAGTTTTTGAGAAGGTTCCATGAGGTGCTGAGAAGAAGGTATATTTTTTATGTTTGGAAGGAATAGTCTATAGATGTCAGTTAAGTACATTTTGTGTCATAACATCTTTTAGTTCCCTTATTTCTTTGTTAATTTTCTGTCTGATAGACCTGTCCAATGTTGAGAGTGGGGTGTTGAAGTCTCCCACTATTAGTGTGTAGGGTTTAATATGTGTGATTTAAGCTTTAGAAGTGTTTCTTTTACATATGAGGGTGCCCTTGTATTTGGGGCATATATGTTTAGTATTGAGATTTTGTCTTGATGCATTTTTTCCTGTGACTAATATGAAATGTCCTCTTTGTCTCTTGATTGATTTTTCATTTGAAGTTTATTTTGTTAGATATTAGGATAACTACACCAACTTGTTTCTTAGGTCCATTGATTAGAAAGTTTCTTCCCAACCCTTTACTCTGAGTAGATGCCTGTCTTTGCGGTTGAGGTGTGTTTTTTGTATCCTGCTTTCATATCCATTCTCTTAGCCTCTGTCTTTTTATAGGTGAGTTGAGTCTATTTATATGAATGGATATTAATGACCAGTGATTGCTATTTTCTGTTATTTTAGTTTTCATTTATGGTCATACTATTGTGTGTGCTTATCCTTTTTTTGGGATTTGCTGCTGAGAGATCATCTATTGTCTGTGTGTTTGTGTATGTAGTCAACTTCTTTAGGTTACTAGTACTTTCTGTAATGCTTGGTTTGTGGCTAGGTATTGGTTAAATCTGGTTCTGTCATGTAATATCTTGTTTGTTTCTGTCTATGTGATTGAAAATTTTGCTGGGTATAGTAGTCTGGGCTGGCATCCCTGGTCTCTTAATGTCTGCATAATGCTTGACCAAGGCCTTCTGGCTTTCATTGTTTCAATTGAGAAGTAAAGTTAATTCTGATAGGTCTGCCTTTATATACTTCTTTGCCCTTTTTCTTTGTAGCTCTTAATATTCTTTCTTTATTCTATGTGTAGTGTTTAGATTATTATGTGGCTAGGTGTTTTTTTTTTTTTTTTTGTTCCAGTCTATTTGTTGTTTTGTAAGCTTTCTGTATCTTCACAGACATATCTTTTTTTAGTTTGGGAAAGTTTTCTTCTATGATTTTGTTGAATATATTTTCTGTGCCTCTGTGCCTTTGAGCTGGAGTTCTGCTTCTTCTATACCTATTATTCTTAGATTTGTTCTTTTTATGGTGTCCCATATTATCTAGATATTTTGTGTTAAGCTTTTGTTAGGTTTAATGTTTTCTCTGACCAATGAGTCTGTTTCCATTGCATCTTCAGCGCTTGAGATTCTCTCTTTCATTTCTTGTATTCTGATCCTTTTGTGGTTCCTGATTGTTTTCTCAGAATTTCCATTTCTATAATTTCTTCGGTTTCTGTTTTCTTTATTGTCTCTATTTTGTTTTCATTCGTTAATCTCTTTGAGGGAATTAAATTCGTTAATTTCTTTGAGGGAATTTTTCAGTTCCTCCTCAAGCATTCTTCTAAAGTTACTTTTTAGGTCATTTTCTTTTGCTTCATCTTTATTTGTTCACTAGTTTTTATTGGTGTCGTTTTGCTCTTTGTGGTGTTGAGTGTGCTATTACCTTGTCTACTCATCTTTTCCTCTAATTGTTGTAGTTGTGTTTCTTGTTATCAATCTTCCAGGAGCCAGTGCGTCCAAGGTTCTGATGGTGGCTCTTCCTGCAGTCAGGGCCAAGGTTCCAGTTACCTGGGAGGTCACTTGGTATTTCTAAAAGTCACTCAGCACTCCCTGGTATTGTTCTGCAATACCTTTATTCCTTTGGCCCTGCTCTGGCCTGTTCCAGCACAGGTTCCTGGTTTGGGCCTTCTCTAGGAGGTTGCTGGCTCAGGGCTGCTACCTCAGAGGTTGCTGACTAGTTCCTGCATAGACAGAGGTCTCTGGCATGGGCCTGCCCCCTCAGGGGTTGCTCTCTGTACTTGCTCTTGTGGAGGTTGTTGCCTCAGGCCTGTTCCTGTTGTCCAATGGCTCAAATCTGCTTTTGTGGAGGTAGCTGCCATGAGGGCCTGCTTTTTGTCTGAGGTAGCTTGCTTAGGCCTGCTTCTGCTGAGGTCCCTGGCTTAGGCTTGATTCCTTTGAGGGGCCTGACTCAAGCCTGGTCCTACAGAGGTCTCTGGCTCCACATTGTTTGAATTTTTATTCCCCCAATTGTTGGAGTGGTGAACACTTTTTGAGCTGTTTCCTAGCTTCTTGTTTGTTTTTCTTCCTCCTCCTCTTTTTAGAACTCCCTGTTTAGGTCTTATCACCATCTTTTGAGTAGGTATTTTTTTTTTTTATATTTGTTTCTTTTGCTTTTTGAGTTCTTTTTTTTCTGATGTTAGTGTTTGAAATGTTTGCTGTCAAATGATACTTTGGCTTCTGTATTGCCTGGTTGATTGTTTTTTGAAAAGATGTAGTTCAGCACAATTATAATTTGTTTTAATTATGAAAACCCGGAGTCGGTTCCCATGGGAGGCCTTACCATCTCTGAGAAGTGGATAGAGGGTGGGATGGTGATGTGGGAGTGATTTCTTATTAATAAAGAAACTGCCTAGGCCCCTTGATAGGGCAACCCTTAGGTGGGTGGAGTAAAGAGAACAGAATGCTGGGAGAAAGAAGCTGAGTCAGAGAGTTGCCATGATTGTCCCACTCCAGGCAGATGCAGGTTAAGATCATTCCTGGTAAGCCAGCTCGTGGGCTACAAAGATTAATAGAAATGGGTTAGATTAATATGTAAGAGCTAGCCAATAAGAGGCTGGATCTAATGGGTCAGGCAGTGATTAAAAGAATACAGTTTCCGTGTAATTATTTCGGGTAAAGCTAGCCGTGTGGGCAGCTGGGTGGCGGGAAGCAGCCCGCCGCTCTTATTTCAACAGGATGGAGAGGAAGTAAGGGAATGGGAGGAGGAGAGGGAAGGGGAACTGGGATTTGTATGTAAAATTTAAAAAAATGTTTTAAAAGAGAAAAGAAAAAGAAAAAACCTTGAGTTAGATATAGAGTTCAATGCTGGAAATCAGAGAAGCAAAGCAGCCAGCCATTAGTTCTTCCCTCTACTGAATCCTCAGACGAAAAGGGTGATCCTGTCCCTAAGAATCCTCAGACTCAATGCCCTGTGTTCCTGCCCCTCCATGTTTATAGTCTTCTCCATAGCCATATCCCTTCCTGTGTCCACCTTTGTAGTGCTGGGATTAAAGCTAGGTGACTCCCAACCACTGGGACTAACATTGTGAGCCATCATTCCCTGACTACTGGATCAGTCTCATGCAGCTTGAAATTTCATGCTTTGTTGCTATCCACAGGAGCCCTGCTCTTTCTTTAAACAGAGTCAGAGTGGAATGAATACAGGGGGAGAACAGGGTTAGAGGGAAGGGACCAAGAAGAGAGGAGGGAGAGGAAACTGTGGCCAGCAAGATGTAAAGTTAAAACAACAAACAAAATCTAAAAATAAGGTTGCTATGATCATAGTGTTCCATCCCCGCTGTACTATCCCTGAGACATAAGTGCTTCTGCATTTTGATACCCAGTAGGTGGAGACAGCTTCTTTTCCTCGTCTTTTACATCTAAAGATAGCTTTGGAATCTTACGAGGATATTCTGGCATTTTTTTTTTTTTAAATAAAGATTGCTTGGTACTATAGGATGCTCAGAATTTATATAAGTAATAGCAGGTCTTTCTTAAGGCTTTACACGGTTGATTACTGGAAGGCCACAGGTATTACTATCTAATAGAATAAGCATTTTAGTACTACGAGTCTCTAACATACTATATATTTCTTATACATCTTGCTTTTAATATTTTATTCTAACAATACAAAAATTATAAGACTCTATCCGGGCCGTGGTGGCGCACGCCTTTAATTCCAGGACTCAGAAGGCAGAGGCAGGCGAATCTCTTTGAGTTCAAGCCCAGCCAGGTCTACAGAGCTAGTCAGGACAGGCTCCATAGCTAAGAGAAACCCTATCTCGAAAAAAAACAAAATAAGATTCCAATGTCTTTTAATTTTATTTTGGTCATTTTACTTGATATAGAAAGTTACTATATTCCTATAACTGTTATTAGACAACCCTTGATATTTCCAGTTCATGATTGAAATGAGTTTCAGTGTTTTATCAGCGGGTGTTAATGTTGAATGACATGTAGTCAGACAAACGCTTTTATATATAATTTATTTGGCATTGTAAGTACATTTATCTTGTGAGAATCAGACCCCCTATTGTCAAATGAAGTATTTTATAAAGGTTTGGAGTAAATAAATAATAAAACTACTTTGATATACAATCTAACAATATTAAATATTAAGACTTAAAATTATCAATTTAAACACTTAATTAACCTATTTAAAGTCCTTGTGGCTGTCTTACATTAAAGATTGAAAGATCTTTTAAACAGGACTTCATACTTTTTATTTTGTCTTCTTTGTAATTAATAATTTAAAAAATACTGTTTTCAACGAGAATTTTTTTTAGCTACTACCATTTCTAACTTAAAAAGGTGGTTTTTTTCCTCTATTTTGTACAATATTTATATGAAATATTCAGTTGTTTTGCCTTTTAATATGAAAATAAAACTTCTAAAGTTATGTCAGAGAAGCTTTTCATTAGAGCCAATACGTCATATTTTAGGTTAAATACACATCATAGTGAAGACATGCTACCTATGACACATACTTATTTTTGCTGTCTTCTTCCTGTTGGTTGTAAAATTTTGAGGTAGTTTGTTGAATCTCTTGTGGGTTTTTCTTTTTTCTTGAAGGAATACCACTTTGTCTTTTCAGTGCTTGATTTAATTAATTTTTAGTTTGCTATTAGTCAGGAATTCAAATGAATGAATAATGTTTAAGTTCACGTAAAATATGTTTGTCTTTAGAATAACATAATTCAGAATATTAATTATAACCAAGTATTACAAGCAGTGAAGAACTGAATACAAGCTAGAGCAAGCAAAATTTCAGTCAGTGAAAATAGATTAGTTTATTTGAATTTCTGTTTATATGATGCTATTTTAAAAAATCACATGCTATTCAATATATTACAGGTAGTATTGTACCCAGACATTGCTATCAACTGAAACTTAATTAAAATAGTGCTTGCTTTATACAAAAATACTGTAATGTTTTTAATATACTTTAAATCCCAACCATCATGACTTTCAAAATAGCCATTGTATTGTAAGCCTCATATTAGTGTATAAAAGTTTTCAGAGAGATACTTTCATATTTAGATTTAATATTGTAAGAACCAGACTTCTAAAAACAGTACACCTGCCTTTCAGATTAATTTTAGATTATGAATGAGAATTACAGCCTAATTTGTCAGCTCATTTTACTAGGATAGCTTTCAAAGTCGTATAGTAATACCAGTCTCAAGGTTTTTAATTTTGAGTTTTACATGAATAAAAATTGTAAGCTAGAAATAATAACAAAGAAAATATGTATCTTTTCTGAGATATTAGAATGTCTGTTGCTATGATTCTACAATTTATAAAAGCATGATTACTTTGGCTTATTTAAAACCAAGGGTATTTTTATTAGAATTTAAAGCCTGATTAGCATCTTTTAAGGGAACTAAAGTCTATCAATTACTGACTTAAGTTTTTATTTTCTAAGAGACATGTTTTTCAGCTATTCATATTTTCTTCCACAAAGAAGCTAGATGATTAGGTTGTCGCAATATAATATTCATGTCAGAATTTGTAAATGAAATTTTAGGTATAATGGAACATTGAATATGTAATTTTTTAAAACCCATCAAACAAATAAGCAATTTTAAGGGCTTTTTCTTTTATTGTCTGATATTATTGATAAATAATTCATCCAGGACAATGATTTAAATGAATATAGACACATTTGTTAAATGATCTTTAATAATAAACTTTGCTTTATAATAAACTTTTTTAGGTACCTTTAATGAAACACCAATTGGGGAATTCTTAGTAAATTGATTTCACATTTAAAACCAACATTTCGATTTTTGCAGGGTTATCCCAGTAGCAATAATATACATTCTTAACTTTTTTATTCTAAAAGCTACAATCATCCTTCATATCTTAAACAAGCAGTGGAAACGAAGGCAACGACTTTTAGTTACTTTTGAATTAGATTAGTATTTAAATCTTTAATTAAAACAAAATGAAGAACATCATCTATACTGTTTATCAGTAGATTACTTGAAAGTAACTTATTATTAGTCTGCAGGTTTACTTTGTTTAATTATAAATACTTTGCAGTGTCTCAGTTTTGATCTATAAACATAAATTATGATATATTGTATTCCTCATTTGTAAGGAATGATTGTAGATTACTATCTTTATGAATAGTTAACTTTAGATTCTGACTTTTCACTATTACCATAGATCTGTGAAGTTCTAGACCTGATTCTCATCCCTCCTAATGCTTTGTCTCCATGTTCCTCATGCTGTGGTGACCCCCACATTGCTACTTCATAACTGTGATTTTGGTACTGTCTTCAATTGTAATGTACATATCAAATATGCAGGATATGTGATATGTGACCCCTATTGGGAGTTGAGACTCAGAGGTTGCAAATCACTGTTCTAAAGGGTTATAACTGAGGCCAATTTTATTGAACCATTTCTGGAATTTTAACCTTCTCTAAGGGATGAAAAAATTCTTAATCGTTTTTTAGCATCTTGAACAGGTATGAATATCATGTTTTTCAGATGTAGGACTCTCTCTATACTATCTGTGCTTGTCTGCAACCTTCCCCTGCGTATTTGGGACAAAAGAAACACACTGTTATGGATCCCGGTTGATGCTTTCTGACCCCCATTTCTGAAACAGAATCTGTTGTAATCTAGGCATGAACTACTACGTTGAATTTGTTTAGTGTTGGAATTTGAACTCTGGGCTTCATACCTTTTAGGCAAACACAATGCCATCTTAGCTACTTTGCTTTCTAAAATAAACTTTGATCTCAGTTTAATTGTTATCTATTTTTCAGAAAGTTTAAAATCCCTAAAATTCATTCATTTGTATTTTTAAAGTTTGTAAGAGTAGTTTTACAGTTCTATAAAAAGAAGAAGGTAAAGTAATATGACTATGAGAGCCAGCTTAGATGGACTATTGAGGAGATTTAACAGCTCAGAATAGATGACATGTTCACATTTTACTTCTATTGTTTTTAATAATATAGAAAGAGAATATGAATCTTGCTTTAAAATACTCGTGTTCAAATATAAATTTGAAATCTATTTAAATAATGTACTCCATGGCAGTGATTATTTACAACTTTGCATTATTTGCCAATATGTGCAAGTAAGAAGACCTCACACCATCCTGGGTAACTGGTGTCTGTCTCGACAACACAGAGCCAGGATAAAGGAGGCTTCAGTTATTCAAGTAAGAACTCACACCATCCTGGGTAACTGGTGTCTGTCTCGACAAAACAGAGTATGTTCAAATTCTGGCTTTAATACTATATGATGCTGGAGAGATGGCTCAGAGAAAGAGCACTGGCCCTCTTCCTCAGGCCTGGTATTCAATTCCCAGTACCCACATACTCTCCTAAACTTCTATAATTCCAGTACCCATGTATGCATGCAGATAAAGCACATACATACACAAATTAATTAATGAATGAATTAACACTTTCTATGTTGCTGAGTAAATTTACTTTGATTTCTCGGGTGAAATATCAGTAAAGATGAAGATGTGTAACTAGGTTGTAGGGAGAATGAAGAGTGGCACAATGTTTCCCCATATATTCGGTGTTTTAGATGTTAACTAAGAACACCTGCTGGTCATATTTTAGTCTACAGTAGAGGACTTTGTCTTCATTTGTTTGTAAACTTGAATTCAACCATTTGATTCTGTTTTTTATACTATAACATCCTCTGTATTTTGTTATCCTGTTTTTGGATTCTGTTCTCCAAAATTCCTTCTATATGAGTTTATTGATTTGACTATACATTAGTAAACTGTGACAACTATCTTAGATACATGAGTTGTTTTTTTTTTTTTTTTTTTGGGGTTTTAGGAAATCCTGCTTCATGTTCCCTGTCTAGTTTGCCTCTCTGTCACTGGGATAACATATGACATAAAGCAGCTTGGGGATGGAAGAGTTTATAACATCTTATCAGTTAGACTCCTTCCTCAAGGGAGGCCAATGCAGGAGCCCAGACACAAACCTAGAGTCAGGAACTGAAGCAGAGAGTATGGAAGAACACGGATGTCTGACTTGCTCCCCCATGGCTTGCTCTGCTTGCTTTCTGGTTTCTACCCTAGAACCGTCGGCATAATCTCCCATAAATGTGTGAGTCTTTCCATACCAGTCAATCAAGTAAACTCCCCTCAGGTGTGCTCTTGTGGCCTTTGAGACTGCTCCTCTATTGATGCCCCTCCTCCAAGTGACTAGTTTGTCAGGGTCACAGACTCAGCCAGTACTTTCACGACATGTTTTCTGTTTTCCCTAACGTTCTACTAGTTTTGGTTTAGGCATAATTGCAAGGGAGTAGGGCTTATTGACATTGGATTGTCATTATGGGTGAGCAATGGAGCTGAATTGTTCTGACAAAAATCAGAAAAGCCACAGGGATATTTTACAAGGTAAGGATTTTAGAGCTAAAACAGACAGGATAGAGGCTCATTTTAAATTGCAGAAAGGTTAATAAGAATCTGTGTAGTTGTGTCTCTGAAGCCTGCTCCATATTTAAACATTAAATCTTGTCCTATTAACTTTTTTCTTATTTATTAGATATCATTTTCATTGGACTTGCTTACTCACTAAATTTTCTCAGTTTCTCTCATTTTATACTCCCACTGCCCTTGAAATTAAAAAATGTGATACTTGCATAATTTTGAATAAAAATTGATGAAAGTATTATATAAATTGATGAATTGGTTACATAAATTGTGATAAACATATAATGTAGTAATAGAGATCCATTAAAATTGTAATTTAGACACAAGGACAGCACTCATGGTAATTTAATAATTATGTAATTTATTAATAGTTCTATATATCAGTATGATTTACTTGGTTGTTCACATGGAAAATATGTACTCTAAATGTCGATAGTAAAGACATGCTTAAGTATAATACAATACAATATTAGCAATGCTTTTTCTTAATAATAATATTATGAGTAATTTTCGTTGGTATGTTTTTTATATTTTGAATGTCCTAATTAATGTGTATAGCTTTTTTTTTTTTTTTTTGAGACCAGGTTTCTGGAATTAGCTCTTGTAGTCCAGGCTGGTCCTGAACTCACAGAGATCTGCCTGCCTCCACCTCCCAAATGCTGGAATTAAAGGTGTGTGTCACCACCACCCAGCTGTGTATAGCTTTCTAAAACAAATGTTATAAATATGAGATTTCAAAAACTTTCAGATAAGCTGTTTATATAAATTTCACTAAAAATAAATGTGAGCCCACATCAAAATAAAGGTTATAAACGAAGTCTAGATTTTTTTTTGAAGCATTGTTGGCATGGAATTTTTTGACTCCTTTTTTTTGTTCTTTTTTTACAAGTGTACTAATAGACCCTTGTAGCCTACAGAAAACTTGTTGATGCCTACCGTGCTCTTTTAATAATTTCATTCTGCCTAGTATTCCTTCCCAATTACATAAGAAAAAAATTAATCTTTTTTTCTTTGGATTTTCATCTAGGTAATCACTTTTGGTGACTGTCTCCTCTTTATGCAATGTATCAGTCCATATCTGAAACTAGACATCCTCTGCAGTCAGAAGAACAGGAAGTAGGCATTGACCCCTTGTCCAGCTATTCACATAAGACTGGAGGTAAGTTTTGTGTGCAAATGCTATTTGCATATGCTGGGAACTTAACAGAGGGACTTCAGTAAGTTCTGTCCACACTATAAGTGTCATCCTTTCTATGAAGTTAATCAGAATATTTTGCTAGGTATGTATAGAATCTTCTTGATGCTAATGAATATCAGAAATAGTTCCCTTTTATTGAAGGTAGAATGCATATTAGCAAAAGTTATATTCTTGACAGTGCCTTTAGTATATACATTTTTTTAAAATACAAAATGTCCTTTGTGAAACATGTTTTGAAGAATCATAAACTGTAGGTATTGACTTTTCAGTTAATCTACTCCTTCTCCCCACTCCCCTCACACACACATTAAATTCTGCTAAATTCTAAGATGAAATTTTGGTAGTGTTTCACATATATTTTTTTTTTGTAAAAAATTGAAATTGTGTCACACTCTTATAGATATGTGCAATAAAATTGTTAAATTGTAGATTATTGAAAGTTGTTCATTATTGATATTTTACTATTTAAAGTGCTTCAAATATATATGTGTGTGTGTGTCAGAATTAAATATTATTTTTCCATATTTACTTAATAGTAGACTTGCTGAAAAACATGAGTTTATAAAAATTTTGAAGCCTTATTCTTATGCTTTAGTAGTTCATTGAACACTTAATATAGTTCCTTGCTCAAGTTACTAATTTTATTTTTTCACTCATGAAATGTATATGTCATGGTTATAAGATATATTTTAATTTGTTAAGATCTGCCATGACATTTTGGTAATTTTAAAAAATTGACTCCTATAATGGTTACTTCTATAGAACAAAGACTCTTTATGAAGCTTGTTTGTTTGTCTTTTTTGATGGTGTGTGTGTGTGTGTGTATGTGTGTAAGACTCTTTAATGCTTTGTACACACTATAAATGCCATTGATATTTTTTTGCTAAAAATAGCACCTTTTGCCCTTCAAAATTATTTTGTATTTTTACTTTTTGTTACATAAGGACCTAAAAAAACTGTTTAAATTTTGGTAATATGAAAATTAATTTGTATTATTTTAATTGAAGTGTCTCAATATGATGTTAGAAAGCCTCAAAGCTTTTATGCTGATGTTTCCCTTAAATTTATACCTGTAAGTATTTGTAATTCCATAAATGCTCTAAAAGGGAATATATATATTTATTAGAAGTGTGAGTTCGAGACCAGCCTGGTCTACAGAGCTAGTGCCAGGACAGGCTCCAAAGCCACAGAGAAACCCTGTCTCGAAAAACAAACAAAAAAAAATAAATAAATAAATAAATAATTAATAATTTTGCCAGTACTTTTCGGAATATTTCTTGTTTATATGCTTATTTGGCTTATTTGAGAAGATCATTTTCTGTTGTGTTTTAAGTGAATATTTTTCTCTGGGCTATTTCATTAAATATTGAACATTTTTGTAACCTGGTTAAAAACATTTTAAGTTAATTTTATCTTTTATTGTTTAAAAGAATGTGTAGTTAGTTACCTTTACTGAAAGGGATTTTCATTTATACCCTAGCCTAACATTTCTGTGACATACCAAGTTATTAGGACTGAATTGATGTTTTAAAGTGCCATTAATTCATTTACCCCAAATGTTCATTAACAATGTAAATGTATGCTGATGTTCTATGAGACAAGGAAGTGACTAATGACTCTTCCAACTAACAACACTTAAAATGAATAGAAACTTTAGATAGCTAATCTTGAAGTAATCAAGACCCTCATTCAGCTTGGCATCTCTGTATGCTCTAAAACAGCTGTCAACTGTTAAAAATATATACAAAACACACAGACATGCAGGCACATAAGGAAAGAAAGATATGTAAATATCTGTTTTTTCTAAGCCATAAAGGTTACTAACCATAGTGCGTTTTGTGTGTTGTATATGTAAACATTGTACATCAAGTACCTATTTGATCATCTTAAGTTTCCATTTTGCACACACACACAAAAATTATGTATTATATTTTCTTGAGGTTGTCATATTTACTTGATTAATCATCACCTTTGTAGTTCAATTTGTGTCTTGCATTGAGATTTTTGAAGGATTTAGAAGCTTTATGCACATTTTTGCAGTAGCCTGTAGGGGTAAAGCACCCATTTGAATTAGTAGTTTTCTTCCTGGACTCATCTGCAATTAAAAACAACCGTGTTAGCAATTCCACTAGTAAAGCATTCTTCTATTTTATCAAATCTGAGTCCAACATTTGTAAAGAAACAGTACTGTTAAATGATTTTGAGCATTCTTTTAAAATTTGGCAAAAAAATGGGATTAGAAAAAGAAAGCTACATATTTTATTTTCACTGTAGAAGAAAGAACTGCCCCAACATATGTGTGACACCTTAAAGCATATCTCCATATTAATTACACTTTTGATCTCATTTTTCTAAATTTTAAATACTATAGAAATATATTATGGGATATTTTTGTGCCTTGGCATGTTTTCTCATATGTTTAAATTACCGGCTTAAATTCAAGAGTCTTTGCTCAAAGAGTAATGATTGCTCACATACCCATAATTCCACAGAAAACAATACATAGATTTTCTTTTTGTTTTCAAAATTATTTGTCCTTACCATCTGACTTTAAATGATTACTCACCTGAAAATGGTTATTTTTAACTGAGCCTTTTAATCTCATTATATAGCCCTGTCTGAACAGGAACTCACTATGTAGGCAAGGTGAGTGGTCTTGAGCCCACAGTGAGATGTCTTCTTCTTCCTGCTGAGTGTTGGGGTTAAAGTCATGTTTACTAGTAAACAGAAAGCACGTAGACCATGTACCTAGTATTAGCTTATTTATATAAAATATTTATTGAAAGTTTAATATCTAGGGAAAGCATATTGAATAGTAAATTGTTCCTTTTATAAAATTTATATTTAAAAATATAATTTTATTATTTGAGGATTTCATTCAATGTGTTTTGATCATACTCAGCTCTTCTTTTCTCTCACTAACTCCAGTACTACACCTCTCCAACCCCCCAACTTTGTGTCCTCTTTTTTTTTTTCCGTAATAATCTTTTAGGCCCAATTTGTGCTGCTCATAAACTTGTGGATGTGATGCCATCCGCTGCATCTTTGTGGACACACCAAGGTCCACGCCCTTAAAGAAAAGGGATTCTCTTGCTCTCAGCAGCTAGCTGCCTCCCATGTTGACAGGGTTGGTCTTGTGTGTCTTACCGAATGATGTAAGCCAGACCCAGAGAGACAGTGGTCTCATTTTCTCACCCATATGTTGACATTAGCATCAAATCTTTATGTTTGTGTTTCTAATGTGCAAGAAACAGAAAATTCTAACGTGTGGGATTCAGAAAAGTGGAGCCGTTGGTGGGGAGTGATCTTAATGGAGGTGTGTGAAAGGGAAGGGAAGATGAAGGCGCAGGAGGGCTCGCTAAGGAGAGGGAAGATGTTCCTCCCTGAAGCCAGAGCTTGGTAAATACAAAACGCAGTGTCAGGGGTGCCCCAGAGACCCCAAACATTACAGGCTATTGACATGCTTCTTTGATTGATTGGTTGGTTGGTTTGGTGTTTTGTTTTGTTTGGTTTGGTTAGGTTGGTTTTTGAGACAGGGTTTCTTTGTGTAACCCTGGCTGACCTAGAACTAGCTCTGTAGATCTCTTGGTTACCTATCAGAAGTCACATTTTACTTTTCGAGAGATAATAAGCATTGACAAATTAAGTACAGAAATAAAGGGGATAAAATCAGTGCTAACAATTAAAATAGGATAGTATTGCAATGAGTACTTAAAATTGTCAGGAGTCCTCTAAGAAATTGGGGATTTTGCTGTATGTGAATGACAGGATTTCAGGCATGTAAAGATGGTATCTGTGGGAGGAGTGCCAGATCTCTAAACAAAGAGTTTGTACTAAGTAAGTCCCCAGGAAAGGAGTAAACTTGGTAGGAAGGGAGCTTTCTATTTACTTGGCACCAAGGCTAACTATTAGCAAAATGGCATAGAATAGGCTAGGTTAGGGTACTTGTAAACCTGGCCAAGAAAGGTAGATTCATTTTGTATAAACTGAGAATTATTAAATGGTTATCTAATATACTGTTATGTTGGTGGACCCTATAAGTTCTTCGTGGGGGTCATTTAGCCTTCTGATTTTATGGCATTAAATGATGGCTTTGTTATGATTTTAGAATATCTTTAAAATATGTTTTCATATTGCTGTCTTCCAAAGGAATATGTTTATTTCCTCAAAATTTTAATAACTTAGTTTGAGCAGTTTAATGGTGAAATAGGTTTTGTTAGTCAGGGAATAAATGATACTGTGATATTTCACATGTATCTGAAGATATTTTTGTATGATTCATTATGTAGCATATAACCATATTATTAAAACATAATGAGTGTATGCAGTCTAGCTAGACCTTTCATGTTGTTTCGAGGTGTGCATACGAGGATGTGTACACTTGCACACGTGAGCTTGTACATCTACATGTAATCAATATTTTCCTCCTGCTGATGTAAGGGAAAATTCATTCCTCTAGGAAATATTAGAAGAAGGTGTTTAATGCTCTTCAATTTAATTTGCTAGTATCACAATTAATACAATTAGGGTCACTTTAAATGAAACTATTAGCAAATTGACTAATTTACTTTAACAATGTCAATGTGTTCTCACAATTACTTTTGCTTTAATTAGTGTACAAGCTATTATTTAATAGCATACTTCACATAGAAAAATGCAGTAATGAATTCTTACCTCTATTAAAGAAAAACTTTTAATGGCCTAACTAATTTTTATACAAGAGCTGTTAGCTATAAAGTATTGGAAGACACATGGAAAATCAGAAAGCAAAGCTTGCAAAAATGTAAATAAAACATTTCTTGGTAGTTTTCAGGTTTGCCATTTTATGTCCTATTTATCATTGTGTTAATAGTATTAAAAAGTTGTTAATAATTGTTAGGGCAAGGAACGTGTCCTGGACAGCCTTAGTAGTGTTGAGTTTAATTTTGTCTTTGTTTTATATTGCTGTAGCATTTCAATTTAAGAATATAATAAAGTCACTTTCACTTAACTACCTTAGTGGAGGAGAATTTATATGTTTGTACAATATAAAATAGGCAAAATAATTCTCAAAAGGACTTTGGCTTTATATACTAATCTGGGTATTTTTTTACTTTAGAATTAAGTCTTGAATTCTGAAAAAGTTTCTTGGAAGGACATACAAAGTAGTTTACCACTCCTGTGAGTCTCTTAAAAAAATACTTGTTTATGGATATGGGTGTATTTCTGTGTAAGTGTATGGCACATATATGTAGGTATCTATGGAGACCCCAAAGCACTGTTAGATTCCTTGGATCTGTAACTACAGGGAGCTGTGAGCTACCTGATCTACCTGCTGGGAGTGAACTTAGGTCCTTTGGACGAGCAGCATATTTATAAATAGATAGGATCCATATCACTGAATATAATAATTTTAAATTGAGACTCTTTGGTCTAGTTTAATCAATTCACTAAATTTCTGCTATTTTAGGTGTCTATCCTTTTTGGCCCGTTACTAAGAGAAAAATTTATAAAGATACAAATTTAAAAATAGAGCATATGTAATAGGTAATTAGATATTACATATTTAATGAAAAATGTGAGAATCTTGGAGGATGCACAGAGTGAAAAGTTAATTACATCTCATTCCATTGAGATTCAGAACTGTCTTTTTTCTACTTTCTGTCAGCTTCCATGCCCTCACTAGAAACTCTCTCTTTCCTTCCGTCCTGTGCCCACCCCACTTCCACAGCTCTACTTTTTCTTTCCTTCCTCCTCTTCCCCATTACAAATGGTATTCACAATAGATTTAAATAGAGAAACATGTTGCAAGGAGGGCACTTGTTGTTTCCCAGCTGCCTGGCTAGCTTAGACCCGAAATAATCACACAGAAACTGTATTAATTAAATCACTGTTTGGCCCATTAACTCCAGCTTCTTATTGGCTCTTAAATCTTAATTTAACCCATTTCTATTAATCTATGTATCGCCACATGGCTGTGGCTTACCTACTAAAGTCCCATGCTGCTCCAGAGGGTTACATGGCTTCTTTCTCACTCTGCCCTCTTTCTCCCAGCATTCAGCCAAGCTTTCCCTACCTACCCAAGTTCTGCCCTGCCATAGGTCCAAACAGTTTCTTTATTCATTAATGGTAATCTCTGCACACACAAGTGACTGCCACATCAGAAACAGATTTTTTTTTTATTAAAGCATTAATTGGTCTTCTCTCAACCCTTGCTAGTTTTTGTACTATTTATTTACTTTTGAAACAGGGTCTCACTATGGGACCCTGACTGGCCTGAGACTCTCCTTGTAAACCAGCCAGGCTTCAAACTCACAGGTGAGTCTATCTTTCTCTGCCTCCATAGTGCCAGAATTATAGGCATGAACTAGCATATCTGGCTTGTAGTTTTTATTCTTAACATTCTCTGTGTTTTCTGGAAATTGTCTTGTACCTTTTTGAAATAATGTCATTTGCATTTGAAATGTTTGATCTTTCTTGTAAGTCAAGATCAGTTTACCTTGTGTTAGAGCTACACCATTTCAGAAGCAATTCCCAAGCCTGTACTATATCCCTTGCTGTTGGGATTGACTAAAAGAACACCCTAGAAGACCTCTACATCTATCTAATCACTTTTCAACAATAAGACATGTCTTCTCTTTAAAGTTCAGTGTGTTTCCAGAATAGTCAATATATTGTTGAAAGAGTAAGAAAAAAACTAAAAAATGGATGAGCAGAAGAGGAACCAAAGTCACTGCTTTACTGGATATGTCATCGCCCGTTGTCAGAAACTAGAGAAGAAGGTACAATACAGTTCACAAACCATAGTGTTCATTTTTGTCTTCCAGCAAACCAACATCAGCTCTCAGTATATCAGAGGCCCTTAAGTTCTTTGATCTGGTAATCGAACCTTAGGTTTTTTGTTTTTACTGTTTTTCCCAATTATGACATCAGGTTTCATTCTGAAAAGTAATGTTCCACATCAATTTGTAATGAAGTAGTATTACATCCCTTACTCTTTGTGTCTTTTGGGATAAACTGTAAAGGGAAGGCTTAGACATCAAGAGTGGAACTCGACCTTTGGTTCTTTAAGTAATTTCAGTCAGGGAAAATATGGACGATATGTTCACATAAGAGGGACATTTTCTTTTTTCTTATTTTAATTTTATTTATTATTTTTAAAAGAAAACTATTTTTTAAATTATGCCTACCCATCCAAGTTCCCACTCCTTCCCCTCCTCCCATTCCTTCCACTTACACCCCCACCAAACCCCCACCCACTCCTCAGAAAGGGTAAGGCACATTGCTTTGGGGAAGGTCCAAGGCCCTCCCTAGTCTCTCTAGGCTGAGCAAGGAGAATAGGTTCCCAAAAAGCCAGTACATGCAGCAGGAATAAATCCTGGTGCCACTGCCAGTGGCCCCGCAGTCTGCCCTAGCCATGCAATTTTCAGTCACATTCAGAGGAACTAGTTTGGTCCTATGCTTGTTCCTTCCCAGTCCAGCTGTGTTGGTGAGCTCCCATTAGCCCAGGTAGACTGTTTCAGTGGGTGCCCCCATCATTGTCTTGACATCTTTGTATATTCTCACTCCTCCAACTTCTCAACTGGACTTTGGGAGCTCAATCCAGTGCTCTGTTGAGGGTCTCTGCCTTTGTTTCCATCAGTTGCTGGATGAAGGTTCTATAGTGACATTTAAGATAGTCATCAATCTGACTACAGGGCAAGGCCAGTTCAGGCACCCTCTCCTCTATTGCTTAGGGTCTTAGCTGGGGTCATCCTTGTGGATTCCTGGGTATTTCTCTAGAGCCAGGTTTCTTGCTAACCCCATAATGGCTGAGGGACATTTTCTCCAACCATTCATTTTGAGAGAAACTCATGGGATAAAATTATGATTTTAAAACAGTTATTTTTGCATAAGTTCTTAATAGTTACTATGGTTTTATTTAATATATAATATGACAAACTGATACAAAGGCAATGTTTATTAGCTCTTAGGTTAAATTATTTTTAATGTAGTTGTCAGGCATAATATTATAATTAAATATTTAGTAATGAAAATTTAACTTTATGTTAAAATTAAGATGACAAGTAATTTGGTAACATATTAAAAATAAATCTTTTGATAAACTTCCCAAATTATATATTCAATACTTGATATTTTTGTGTATTCTATTCTTAATTATTTAGGAATGATTAGTTTGATATATGTATGTGTGTTAATACTGTATAGCAATATGTGATGCTTTAAAATAACATAATTATTTGCATATATATCTCTATAAATTTAAAATTTGAAAAGTCAGTGAACTTTAATAAGAGCAGAAATTTGGGTTATGGCCTAATCGTTGAAATGTGCAGTTCTGAGTCTTGTTTTTAAGTCAGATTCACGTCATATTTGTTGGGAGACAAAAGAGAATAGTTGTCATTTAATATGTTTTAGAGTTCAATCTATGAAAATAATTGAGATTAAATGTAGAGTTTTCCAGAAAATGTTGGGAGATGAGAGGCTCAGTTTATGTAAAAAGATCCTTAAAGAATGGTTTTCAGTTGCATCATTGCTTCAAAATTGAAATTCTTATTTATAATGTAATTTTGGAGGTAATACTATATTACAATTCTTTCAGAAGACTAATAGGTACTGTCTTATGAAAAAGAGATTTCATTTATTCAGATACCAGTTTTAAGGGGAAGTGATGAAACATTTACAAGCTTGGTAAATTTTGCCATTTAAACATATGCATGCCATGCACACTTACACACACATTGGGTGTATATTTATGCACAATCTGGCCTTTTAACAAAGAAAAATAAGACTATGTTTGGGCTGCCACTGATAGGGAAAAAAACAGCTGAGACTTTAATGAACACCATACTGAGGGCATGTAGGACATAAGGCAAATTAAGTAGGTTACAAACTGCACATCTTCTATTTAGATACAGAGATCTCCCCAGTCCTGACAATTAGTTGGACAGGCAAAGCAGGCAGATAGACAGAAACAGAAGGAGATCATTTGTATCAATTTGAGAAACAGAGGTAGTAATGAAAGAAAATTGCCACACAGCTCTTTCCTGGTGAAGATGTTCTTCCTGTTTTCACCAAAAATAAACTCATTTGGTTAAATACAACCTCCTTTTTTATTTACAAATAAAGACCAAAAATAGTTTTGTTGTTGTTTTGTGTTTTAGAAAAGATGTTCTGGACACTTAAATTTTAGTCTTAGTAATGTGATAGCATCGTTTAAACTCTAAATATGAATTATCTGTTCTGGAAAACCCTTTCAAAGTATAGGAGTTTTAGCTGTGGAAACCTAAATACATTAATGATGACAAAGAAGTTCCAGAATGAGGCAACCTTCCCTTTGTTTCTTTTGTAACATTTCTTGGTGAAGCAAACACAAATGTTGCAGGGCCATTTTAATTTGTCCCTGTAACTGAATAATTCTTTGTTATTATTCACGTCATTTTTAATTATATTTCTATTATTTAAAGAAAACTGTATGGGAAACATTTACATATTTGCTTTAGCTTATGTATTACATTCTAAAATGTGTTACTCATGTTTAGGGTTTGAACTTTTTTTTCTACAAAATCAAGTCCTTTTCAGCTTTCAGAGAAAAAAGTATATATTCCAAGATCATTTACTTTGTATCTTAAAACATAAAAAAAAAAGAAATGATTTGTTTGCCAAAAAAATAAACAGTTGAAATATTTTCAGGTCATACTTTTTTCAGCCTTATGATGATTTGGATTGCTACATTTTTGAACTATTATTTTTTTGGGAATTTTGATTTTCTCTTCATGTGTTTTCTCTGTGTTGTGTGTGGCATATGGGAATGTGTGTATATAAGCAGGTAGACATGCCCATGTCCTTGCATGTGGAGAGTAGAAGGATGACTTTGTGTTCTGCTCTTTGTTCCTTCTGCCGAATTCTCCCACCACTGGACCTGGAGCTCATGGTTGAGGTTAGCCTGGATCTCCCGGTCTTCATCTCTGTGGTTATAGGTGCATACTGCCTTCCAGAGCTTTGGATGTGAGCCCTAAGGGTTTGAGCTTAGGTTTGATTGCTTACACAAAAGTTGCTGTTACCTACTGACCTATCTCCTCCTTCCTCAGAATTTAATTTAAAAAATTATATTTGCTTCAGAAAAGGTTTGTGGTACAGTTTGAGACATTAATCTATAAATGACTTTTTGTTTGATCTTCTAAGAAGGAAATAAGAGGGAAGTCTTTTTAATGTGTTATTATATAGTACTTTAAAATATAACTTTGTAAATTTTAGTATTTTTTCATAGACTGTTTCCTGAAGTACACCTTTAAATATTTTACACTTTTAGTTTATAGATGTTTGTACAACGGCTTTTATGAGTTCAGTGTCTTAAAAGAAGTAATACATGTTTGGCATATACGTGACACTATTATTTCATGCTATTAGTAAATAGTGTATTAGTTATCTTTGCTCCTTTTCACACATTCTCTGAACTAAATAAAAGAAAGTGATAAGAATTTACTCTGGGGCTAGCTCTGACTGCTCTTCCAGAGGACTTAGATTTAATATCTAGCACCCAATTGACAGTTCACAACCACCCTTAATTCCAGTTTCAGAAGATCTGACATCCTCACACAGAATACATGCAGTCAAAACAACAATGCACATAAAAATAAAAATAATGAGTAAATAAAAGAAAGAATTTACTCTGATTCATGACAAAATAAGTCATACAGCACTCACACTCATTGTTGGATTTGTTTCTGTGTCAATATAATGGCCGAATATTAAATGAGTGACTGAGCCACAGTTTCATTTCCTACCAAGCCACTTACCATTAAGTTTCATGAGAGAGTCAGCACTTTATGAGAACAAAAAGTGTCAGGTTTCAGGAGGCTTACAGTAACTGTTGCCACCTGTCAAGGTAATTAAGTGAGGCGTAGTGGTACATGCCATTCATCCCAGCACTCTGAATACAAAGGCAGGTTAGGCTAGTTTGAGGCTAGCCTGGTCTACCAAAGTATCTGTGAGTGGGCCAGGCCTACCTCAAACTCACAGAGCCTATGATTTGAGACCCTGGCTAAAACAAACAAACAGCCAATAGTTATTATATTCAATGAGGAAAAAATAGAAGTTTTCTAATATCTAACGGGCTATGGACTGACCCTACCTGCTACTGACCCAAGATAGGTACAAACATAGCCCAATACAAATTGTAAATTTGCACATTATTATATTTGGTAAAATTGTTTTTAATGACTTGGTTGTACATTTCTAAACTTTGCAAATGACAATTTATCATTGCATTGTCAGAAGGCTTGATGTGCTTTCTAGAACAAGAGAAGGATGCCTCTTTACCACTTTCTTTTATCCTTGAAAGACCCAGATCTACTTAGGCAGAATTTGATGCCCTTTTGGTTTTGAAGACTGAAAAAGATGAAGGCAAATTATCCTTGTTTATAGATGGCATGGCTGTTGATAGTTGTTGAAGTGAGAATGGCCTCCACAGACTCATGCATTTGAATGCTTAGTACCTGGTTGATCTGTTGGGAGATCCTATGAAGGTGTGTCCTTGCTGGAATATGTAATCACTGTGGGCAGGTTAATGCGTTTAAAGTTGCACAGCACCCCAGTTTGCTCTCTCTGCTTTGGCTTGTGATTGAGATGAGCTCTCAGCTTCCTGTTCCTGCCACCATGTCTGCTGCTTGCTGCCATACCTTCCTGCCACGATGGGCTCTAATCCCTAGAGAACACTAAACCCAGATAACTCTTTGTTCTCTTAGCTGCCTTGGCTGAGGTGTTCTATCACAGCAACAGATAAGTGACTAATATTCATATATAGAGAGATCACCAGAAACTCCACACACATTAAAAACCCTATAAACTAATGTGGGAATTTATTAAAGTTGCATGTATAAAATTTAACATGCATATACCAGTAACATCTTTATTTACTAGTAGCTAATTAAACAAAATACCAAGGATTGCATTTAGCTGGGTGGTGATGGCACTTTTATCCTTTAATCCCAGCACTCAGGAGACAGAGACAGGCTGATCTCTGTGAGTTTGAGGCCACCCTGATCTACAGAGCTAGTTTCAGGACAGGCTCTAAAGTACAGAGAAACCCTGCCTTTAAAAAAATAATTTTAAATAGCTACACAAACAAAAATATTTAGAACTAAATCTAAGTCAGGATATGAAGATTAATACAAACAAAACTATCAAATTATGAGCATTAGAAATTGAATGGGACAGAGAATAGTGAAAAAGATTGGTTTTATGTATTGAAAGGTTCAATAACATTGGAATTTCAATATTACCTCTATGTAGTCTACAAATTCTATATAGTCCATATTAAGTAGCAACTAGAACTAGAAAAGTACTTATAAAATTTGTATGGGACATGCATACACACCACACACACACACACACCCCAATATACACCCCAGTAGCCCAAGCCATCTTTAAACAAATAGAAGAGTACAGATGAGAGTCCATTTTACATATATGACAAAGCTATCATAATCTAAGCATCATTGGATTTCATAAACATAGCCAGAAAGTACTAGAAATATAGCTTAGTGAGTGAAGTGCCTGTAAGAGGACTTGGGTTTGATTTCCTAAACCCATATTAAGGGGAAACAAAACCCCAACAAGATATTCCATGCTTTGTGCTTATAATCATCATGCCAGAGAAGTGGAGAAAGAGGGATTCCTGTGGCCCATTATCCAGTCAGACTGGCATACTCGACAGTTCCAGACATTCAGAAACACATAGGGTGGATGGTGCTTGACAACCGAAGAATGGACATTTAAGGTTACCTTCTGGTTTCTGCATACATACCTACACAGACATGCGCACTCACACACATATGAATCCACAAAAATAGCCATGTGGATATGCTAGATTGTTTTATATCCATGTGACACAAGCTAGAGACATCTGACAGGAAGGAACCACATTTTTGACAACTTTATAAGATCAGGCTATAGGTAGGCTAATAGGGCCTTTTCTTAATTAGTGATTGATGGATGAGAACCCTGCCCTTTGCGAGTGGGGTCAATCCAGTGCTGGTTCTTGGTTTTATAAGGAAGCAAGCTGAGCAAGCCCTCAGGAGCAAACCAGTGAGAAGCACTCCTTCATGGCTTTTATATCAGTTTCTCCCTTTAGTTTCCTGCTGTTTGAGTTCATGTCCTGACTTCCTTCAGTGATGAACAGTGCTGTGCAAGCCAAATAAACCCTTTCCTCCGCAAGTCGCTTTGGTCATGGTGTTTCATCACAACAATAGTAGCCCTAACTAAGACAGAGCAAGCAAGTGAAACAAACTAAGAGAGTTTGGCATTAAAAGTACACACCTGCAACCAACTATTTTTCAACAGATGCCAGGGAGTCGATGGCCATTAATATAATGGGCAGAAACTATTTCAAAAAAGAAAATGAAAACACATTTAAAATCAGCATTTGATTTGACATAGATTTTTTTTCTTTTTTTTTTAAAAAAAGCATTCACACAGTGGCCAAGAGGTATGGCAAAATGTTCGACATCATCAGTCCTCAGGGAAAGGGAAGTCAAAACTGCAATAGAAAAACCTCATGAAAATGGCTTTTATCAATAAACATTAAACATGGCAATCCAGATTAGTAAATGTGACTGCTTCGCCGAAAAAGGTACCAAGCCACATGGCTAACACATACAAGAATTATGGGCTAAAATAAGTTATAAGAGCTAATAAGAAGCCTGAGATACTAGACAAACCAGTTTATGAAGAAAAAATTCTACCATTCTGACATGGATAAACCTGAAGATTATGTTGTTAAAGCAAGGAAGCCAGACACTAAAATGAGAGTACACATGGTCATACTGATATAAGGGATCTAAAAAAAAACGTTCCCAAAGCAGTTCGCTTGAAGACAATAGCTAAGAGTGAGGACTGCAGAAGCTAAACTCTAGGTAGATAGAAACAAGAGGGTGTGATGTGTTGTGCACTACTAAGAGTTGATCAAGAATACGTGTATATTTTTAAAGATAGAGTAACGGTTTTTGAGGTTTTCCTTATAAATATTTCACATTATTTATGAGCATATACATAAGTTCACCATTTGAAGGCATAAGTCACAAACAATCCCACACCAGTTTGGAATTATGATTAATAGAATGGTTATTTAAGGGGGAAAAACTTACAGTTCACCTTCCCAGACAACAACCCTCTGCACAATCAGGAAGAGAGCCTAGTCGTCGCCAGAAGCAGAGCCGGAAGCCAGAGACCTAGCTAGCGGAGGGCAGTGGCAGCATTCTTAAAGAGAGAG
>NW_004949138.1:289972-295800 GCF_000317375.1 Microtus ochrogaster | reverse complement strand
GCAGCAGCCATTGTAAGATGTATTTGTATATAGAGTACCTAATAAATATGTCCAATTTTAATATTCAAATAGTGAAAAACAAAATTCAAAACACATGACATTTTTATTTATTTATTTTAATGTGTAATTCTGTGTTTCCTTGTGTACAAATGTGTTGTCAGATGTTTCTGTCATGCCTGGTTTTCACAGTCGTTAAGTCCCAAAGAAATCACGCAGAGGTCTACATTAATTATAAACTGGTTTATCTAGTATCTCAGGCTTCTTATTAGCTCTTATAACTTATTTTAACCCATAATTCTGGTCTGCATTAGCCATGTGGCTTGGTACCTTTTACGGCAAAGCAGTCACATCTTCCTTCTTCTGAGGCTGTGTCATGACTGGAGACTGACCTTCCCTCTTCCCACAATTCTCCTGTTCTTATTGTTCCACCTCTACTTCCTGCCTGGCTTAAACTCTGAGCTATCTCTTTAGCCCACAAAACATTTAAAAGTGTGTGTGTGTGTGTGTGTGTGTGTGTGTGTGTGTGTGTGTGTATGTGTATGTGTATGTGTATGTGTGTCTGTCATCTGAGTCTTCTGATATCCCTGAATCTGCTTTTGAGAACAACCTCAATAGGGTGCTGAGAACTAAACTTGTTGCTTGAAGGACAGCTAGCACTCTTAACTCCTGAACTTTGGGTCCTCCAAGAAATTTTAAAATAAGAGCTCATCATGTATCAATATATGATTATAATGGCCTATTGACTCACTGAATACACCAATGTAAAGGATAAAAAGACTAAGTAGACCCACACATCAATGGAAGCTAAAATTGGCAATTCAGATCAACTGTGAAAGAATAAACATTCAATAACAGTGCTTAGGACGACTAATTTTTCTATGTGAGGAGAAATGGAAATGAATGAATCTTCCATTTAATCTTAGACTACTAACCCCTCTTAAATTAAAATTCAATACAACATAAGCAGTTTTACACCATAAGAAGCAGAAGCCTTTATTCCTACCACTGGTTTTGGAGGGGCAGATGGATCTCTTGAGTTCAAAGCCAGTCCGATCTACAGAGGAAGTTCTAGGATAGCCAGGACTACACGGAGAAACCTTGTCTGGGTACAGGGGATATATGACATATTGGAGCCATATATTACTTTTGGAAGTTAAAAACAGTACATTACCATTTACAAGTGCTTACAGGAAAAACGAATATATCCCTAAGATGGCAAACTTTTATTCCTAAAAAATAAACAGTGAATATCTTTAACAATTTTAAGAACCCCACTAGTTTTGTTGTAGCAACAGAACGCTCGAATCAGTGTCCTACTGCACTACAAGGAATAAATAAATAGTGATGTGATTATACAGTAAGATGGTAAAGTGGAAATCTATGTATTTCCACAAAATGATATGTATGATACCAAAGTTCTGAAGATACTTGTTGTGCAATGCTAGTTCAAGATACGTTACGTTTGTTTCTGCTGTGGAGCATTTGTTTAATGATGCAGAGGTACTGCACTCATTTATGTTCCATTGATTTAACTCTGGGAAGCTGTGTTACCTCCCTGTCCAAAACACCTCATTGGTCTAATAAAGAACTGAATGGCCAGTAGCTAAGCAGGGTTGAGAAATAGGTGGGGCTGGCAGGCAGAGAGAATAAATAGGAGGAGAAATCTTGGAAGAGATGATCAAGAATTAAGAAGAGGAAAAGGAGAGGAGGACATCAGGGGCTAGCAACCTAAGTATACAGCAAGTCATTGATTTAGAAGGTAAGAAAGACATATAGAACAGAGAAAGATAAAAGCCCAGAGATAAAAGGTAGACAGGACAATTCTAGCTAAGAAAAGCTGGCAAGCAACAAGCCAGTGTAACCCTGGGAATTAATAAGTAAGAATAAGTCTCTTTGTGATTCCTTGGGAATTTGTTAGCAGACTTCACAAATAGAAAGAGTAAAAAACAACAAACAACAGATATATGTATATAGTATAAAATTACACTAATATAAAGTTGAAAAGCACCAAAAGTGTATAATATGTTGCTCATGAATGAATGCATGTGTGTGTACAACAGCTAAAGAAGAACAAAACCCAATAACTTGCTTTTGGCCCAGTGAGTAGTCAGTAAAGGGACACTCATGAGATTTGCTATTTGTTAATATATTTTATTTCTTAAGCAAAATGACTGCTAGTGAATTATGAAAATTCACTCTAAAATCTTGTTAATTAGCGTAAAATTGTTTAGACTCTAATAATAAATGGATACTTGAAGTAAAGTATATCTGCAACATATTACTACTAAAGTCTTGGGCCTGGAGAGATGCTGCAGCCCTTCAGAGCACTAGCTTCTCTTGCAAAGCACCCACGTGATTGTTCACAACCCTCTGGAACTCCAATTCCAAGAGTTCTTGTCCCTCTTATCACCTCCTCGGATACTGCATCATGTGGTGCATATACATACATGCAGACACATACATACAAATAAAATTAAATAAACAGGCAGGGCATAAAGGTGCATGATTTTAATTCCAGCATTTTGGAGGTAGAGGCATGTAGCTCTCTGGGTGCTTCAGGCCATCCTCATCTACATAGTGAGTTCCAGGATAGTCAGCTCTGTGTAATGAGATGATGCCCTACAAAATAAGCAAGTGCATACATGCAAACTTATGAAAAATAATTAAAATACTATCATAGAACTAGACAACTCAATTGGAAGTGAAGAAATCCACCAGATATATCTAAAGTTTAGTACTTATTAACATAGTCTAAATTATTGGGAAAGTACAGGTTTTTGTCAATCACTTTTGTAAGTGATTAAATCATAAAGATGTGTCAGGCAAAAAAGAACTTATGGAAGCAAAGAATTCCAGAGGAATTACTGGTTTTTACAAAAGAAATAAGTATATATTTACATGACATTAGAAATTTGTTCATCGTGTGTTTTGAGTTTCTTTCATATGCCACATATGATTCTCAGTTTTGAGGTTCTAGTAGTTAAATATGAACAGGCCCAGGCAAACACTGTGACCTGAGAAGAACACTGTGCTAAGGACTGCAAGAAGCTTTTGAATACAGCAACAGCTAGCAAGTCATTTCAGTATCAGTTAAGGAAGTTTAAGGACGATTTGAAGAGGAAACTATTAGGGGAAAACAGGAGGGAAAAGAATAGCTATGCAGAACTTCACTTACCCTGAGAAGCAAACCTGCCTACCAAGTGCAGGAAAATGGTGAGTAGTGAGAACTCAGATACTGCCAGCAGGAAATCAGAGCTCTCTCTGTTAGACTTTGTGATGGAAAGGAAGTGGCTTAGATTTGGTTTCAAGTTATTTGTGAAGCCATTGGAGTGTTTTTAAACAGGAAGAGGTGGCAGTATGGGTTGTTCAGTCTCTCTTTTCAAATAAAAGCATTTTTTTAAATTTTTTTGTTTTTATTTATATTTTGTAGAGAACCTACATTTTATTTTGATTATGCTGAATTTTCTTTTACTGTATTGTGCATTTTGTGTCATTTCTAATACTTCATGCCAAGAAACTATTCACTATTCCTAAACCATAAAAGTATTCTGTATTTTTAGTTTTATGATTTTATCTCTATATTTAATTATGAGTAATATTTCTCTAATAAAACAAAAGTTTTGATTAAGATTTTGATTTTGAGTGTTTATTTTGATGCAGTTTGTTGAAAAAAATTACTTTTTCTGATGACTCGATTTTGTATGTTTTTCGAAGTCAGATGGAAATGTCCTATTCATTTCTAGGCTTATGTTTTTTTGTTGGGAAGCTTCTTTTCACCATATACCAATACTGAAGTATTGTATAATATAACAATATAACATTCTCATTTGGATATTTTTTAAGGTTATTTGTTTAAATTTATCTTACATGCATCGGTGTGAAGGTGTCAGAGCCACTGCCTGGCCCTGGAGTTACAAACAGTTGTGAACTGCCGTGTGGGTACTGGGAGTTGAACCCAGGTCCTCTGGAAGAGCCGCCAGTACTCTTAGCTGCTGAGACCTTTCTCCAACCCCCCATTTGATCCATATGATTATTTTTGAGACAGACTTTCACTGTGTGCTATCCTGAAACTCTGTAGACCAGGCTGGCCTCCATCTCAGAGATCTGCTTGCCTCTGCCATAGGAGCACTGGAATTAAAGGCACGTTCCCACCATAGCTAGCTCCATTGTTAACGAGGTTGAAGTTTCCTCTGAACACAGGAAAACAAAAGAAAAGTGTTATTATATAGAAAGCACAAAACCAGAAACAATAAAAAAAAAAAAAAAAAAAAAAAAAAAAAAACCTAAGATCCCATTTCAGCTCCCCAAAAGGCCACTGTGTAGTAACAGGAAAGTGCATTTGTGGAGTCAAAATTTCATTCATACGGAACCGAATGAGAATTCTATAACAAGATTTTTTAAGTAAGTGATAAGATGATCGAGAAACTGTCGGCTATAATAATTCCATAAGTATTATGATGCCTTCTGCTTTATTATTCCTTTTCAAAGTTGGTTTACCTTTCCTTACTCATTTTACAATCAGATTCCATGTCTTAAAGAGTCCTTTTGGGGTTCAATAGAAAGTGTGACTCACTTTTTTATCTCATCATCATGGATAATGATAAACGGGTGAGAACAGGGAAGATTTGAGTACCAAGTATCCTTGAGCAAGATGGTCTAGATTCTTATAGAGACTGAAGACTCTCCATATTGTGCAAGATAAGAGACTAGTGCAGAATCCTACCCTTAGGTATTAAATAGCTGTCTAGAGTGTTATTAGAGCTAGAAACATATAAAACCATTTACACTGGGGAGACTGTATGTGAAGGAGGACTATAGCTTTTCATTCCTTCTCATTGGCAATGACATGTAGAGTCCTTGACTTTCTTTGGAGATATTTACCTAGCACAGAGTTCATGATTCTTAAGCTCTGTGAATGTAAAACCTTGAGGTAAAAATAACTGAGAGCTGAGTAAGTGATGGAACATTTGTGACCATGTAAATAGAAAAAGCTTCAATACCAGGGTTCAATGCCTTTGTATTGAGAATTCAGATAAGCACAATATACAGCTTATTAACATCAGGGGTTGGGAATGGTCGGCATGTCCATGTGTATGTGGGGTCACTGGAGGAGAGCTTTGTGAATTTGTGTCCCTCCTTCCACTTCTACATAGCCCTGGTCATCAGGCTTGTGGGACCATCTAACAGGCCCCCAATAGATGCATTTTATGCGTTACCGAAGACATACATTTCCAAAAAGTAATTTCTTGCTTAATAATTATATGTAGAATGACTTCATTTGGTGTCTAAGAAATATACCATTACAACAGTTTGTTTTAATACTTCCTGAGGCAGAGTCTTTGTTGTTAGTTTCTCAGGTGTACTCCAGAGACTTACGCTCTTTCCTTGAAGGAAGGAAGACAAGAGTGATATTTAGCCACTGAATTTAATCATAATTGAGAGGCAACTTTCCAGGAATATGCCTACACTAGCACTTAGCTCCATATATAGAGAAAGAAAAGAGACTGTTATATTCAAGAATGACACAAATTAGTGTTTTCTAGTTTTTCATAACCTCAGGAACAGTATAATTGATTCTGTCTCTTTATTCCCTAAGTCATTAAATAATAGAATCCCTGGCAGAACAGAAGTGCTCTTCCTCGCAAAGTCTAGGAAAGTATATTTGTCAGCTTACAGAAATTACATCCTTACTTATTTTGAAGGGTTAGTGATATATTCTTTTTTTTTTTTTTGGTTTTTTTTTTTGGTTTTTTCGAGACAGGGTTTCTCTGTGGCTTTGGAGCCTGTCCTGGAACTAGCTCTGTAGACCAGGCTGGTCTCGAACTCAC
>NW_004949138.1:274916-289872 GCF_000317375.1 Microtus ochrogaster | reverse complement strand
GCAGCAGCCATTGTAAGATGTATTTGTATATAGAGTACCTAATAAATATGTCCAATTTTAATATTCAAATAGTGAAAAACAAAATTCAAAACACATGACATTTTTATTTATTTATTTTAATGTGTAATTCTGTGTTTCCTTGTGTACAAATGTGTTGTCAGATGTTTCTGTCATGCCTGGTTTTCACAGTCGTTAAGTCCCAAAGAAATCACGCAGAGGTCTACATTAATTATAAACTGGTTTATCTAGTATCTCAGGCTTCTTATTAGCTCTTATAACTTATTTTAACCCATAATTCTGGTCTGCATTAGCCATGTGGCTTGGTACCTTTTACGGCAAAGCAGTCACATCTTCCTTCTTCTGAGGCTGTGTCATGACTGGAGACTGACCTTCCCTCTTCCCACAATTCTCCTGTTCTTATTGTTCCACCTCTACTTCCTGCCTGGCTTAAACTCTGAGCTATCTCTTTAGCCCACAAAACATTTAAAAGTGTGTGTGTGTGTGTGTGTGTGTGTGTGTGTGTGTGTGTGTGTATGTGTATGTGTATGTGTATGTGTGTCTGTCATCTGAGTCTTCTGATATCCCTGAATCTGCTTTTGAGAACAACCTCAATAGGGTGCTGAGAACTAAACTTGTTGCTTGAAGGACAGCTAGCACTCTTAACTCCTGAACTTTGGGTCCTCCAAGAAATTTTAAAATAAGAGCTCATCATGTATCAATATATGATTATAATGGCCTATTGACTCACTGAATACACCAATGTAAAGGATAAAAAGACTAAGTAGACCCACACATCAATGGAAGCTAAAATTGGCAATTCAGATCAACTGTGAAAGAATAAACATTCAATAACAGTGCTTAGGACGACTAATTTTTCTATGTGAGGAGAAATGGAAATGAATGAATCTTCCATTTAATCTTAGACTACTAACCCCTCTTAAATTAAAATTCAATACAACATAAGCAGTTTTACACCATAAGAAGCAGAAGCCTTTATTCCTACCACTGGTTTTGGAGGGGCAGATGGATCTCTTGAGTTCAAAGCCAGTCCGATCTACAGAGGAAGTTCTAGGATAGCCAGGACTACACGGAGAAACCTTGTCTGGGTACAGGGGATATATGACATATTGGAGCCATATATTACTTTTGGAAGTTAAAAACAGTACATTACCATTTACAAGTGCTTACAGGAAAAACGAATATATCCCTAAGATGGCAAACTTTTATTCCTAAAAAATAAACAGTGAATATCTTTAACAATTTTAAGAACCCCACTAGTTTTGTTGTAGCAACAGAACGCTCGAATCAGTGTCCTACTGCACTACAAGGAATAAATAAATAGTGATGTGATTATACAGTAAGATGGTAAAGTGGAAATCTATGTATTTCCACAAAATGATATGTATGATACCAAAGTTCTGAAGATACTTGTTGTGCAATGCTAGTTCAAGATACGTTACGTTTGTTTCTGCTGTGGAGCATTTGTTTAATGATGCAGAGGTACTGCACTCATTTATGTTCCATTGATTTAACTCTGGGAAGCTGTGTTACCTCCCTGTCCAAAACACCTCATTGGTCTAATAAAGAACTGAATGGCCAGTAGCTAAGCAGGGTTGAGAAATAGGTGGGGCTGGCAGGCAGAGAGAATAAATAGGAGGAGAAATCTTGGAAGAGATGATCAAGAATTAAGAAGAGGAAAAGGAGAGGAGGACATCAGGGGCTAGCAACCTAAGTATACAGCAAGTCATTGATTTAGAAGGTAAGAAAGACATATAGAACAGAGAAAGATAAAAGCCCAGAGATAAAAGGTAGACAGGACAATTCTAGCTAAGAAAAGCTGGCAAGCAACAAGCCAGTGTAACCCTGGGAATTAATAAGTAAGAATAAGTCTCTTTGTGATTCCTTGGGAATTTGTTAGCAGACTTCACAAATAGAAAGAGTAAAAAACAACAAACAACAGATATATGTATATAGTATAAAATTACACTAATATAAAGTTGAAAAGCACCAAAAGTGTATAATATGTTGCTCATGAATGAATGCATGTGTGTGTACAACAGCTAAAGAAGAACAAAACCCAATAACTTGCTTTTGGCCCAGTGAGTAGTCAGTAAAGGGACACTCATGAGATTTGCTATTTGTTAATATATTTTATTTCTTAAGCAAAATGACTGCTAGTGAATTATGAAAATTCACTCTAAAATCTTGTTAATTAGCGTAAAATTGTTTAGACTCTAATAATAAATGGATACTTGAAGTAAAGTATATCTGCAACATATTACTACTAAAGTCTTGGGCCTGGAGAGATGCTGCAGCCCTTCAGAGCACTAGCTTCTCTTGCAAAGCACCCACGTGATTGTTCACAACCCTCTGGAACTCCAATTCCAAGAGTTCTTGTCCCTCTTATCACCTCCTCGGATACTGCATCATGTGGTGCATATACATACATGCAGACACATACATACAAATAAAATTAAATAAACAGGCAGGGCATAAAGGTGCATGATTTTAATTCCAGCATTTTGGAGGTAGAGGCATGTAGCTCTCTGGGTGCTTTTATATTGGTTACATGCAGTTATAGTCATTAAGTACCATTAAAATTAGCTTTATCTTTTAAAAAAAATCATCTTTTTTTAAAACCAAATTGGCAAACATTTGAAGGAAAATAACCACTATTTTTTTCTGCACTGTAGGGAATACATTTGATACAATCCCTCTAATGACAGTAGTTACCAAGTCTTCATCTGTTCTTCCCTGGTAGCCCTCTGGTTAGATTATTTCTGAAGGATAACTATTTTCCTTTTTTTTTTTACTTTGATTGTTAAGATGTATTCAAATAGACTTTAATGGACAGGTTGTTCAGTAGGAAATGCTTACTCTCTACACAGTCTCTATGCCTCTGTCTCCTGAAAATCAGAGTTCTTTCTTCCCCAGTCTGCGTTTTCTTATGGCACTTCTAGCTTTCAACTATTTTTGCTTTTAGATGTAGAACTATTAATACATTTTTGGGTTTCATTCATATTGTCCATGTATGATGCAAAAAACTTGCCTATTCTAAATCATTGTTAAACAGAAAAGCATGAAAGAAGATGTGGTTTCTCCTTTTACCCATAGCAAAAATAAATAGTGGAACTTATGAAGGACAAAGATAAGCTGACACCTTTTTCCCTCAATGTTTTAACACAGAATTCTGTCCAGATGAATGAGTAAATTGTTTATTTTCTAAAATTGCATTTGCCAGTGTAATTCTGTCAACCTTGAATTTCCAAATGTGAACACATAAGTCATGGTTTTTACAAAGGATATGGAGTAGGAAAGTGTGCCTTGAGTGTGTCAACACAGGAGGCCCTCTTCTTAGCTCTCAATGTTATGTCAGCTTAGCCAGTGTTAGCTCTGGCTAACTTTGGAAGAAAATTTAAGAATGAGGTTTAAAATGTCATTTTCCCTCTCATCAGCCATTGCTGTAAAGTTTATTACAAAATTAAGAATAAATTTAGGAGAAACTTGTTTGGGGGCCAAAGAGATTCAGCTAGCACCCTTGTTTCAGGTTATTCATAAAAGGTGTGTTTTTAAATTTTTAAGTTGAAGATAGTATTATTAAGTAAAAGAAACCAATTATTTGTCTAGAAATAGATATTTCCATTTTTATTATGGTAAATTCTCGTCAGGTTCATTTTATTGATCATAGGCCAGGACAGTTGTTCAGGTTAATGGGAGGGAAACATAACTAAATATGGTTACCTCTGAAACAACCTTCAAGTTTTGTAGAAGTATCAGAAAGGTTACAAAGCTACTTCTTCACTATTTCATATACTGTATTTATCTTTGAGAGTGAGAAATATAGTAAATAACGAGTGCTATAACATTCAGTTAATCCGTAGTCTTACAAGTTTTCCAATAAATGCAAACCTTTACATTGACTGGTTAAATTTTCCTTTCCTGCAAAGTATACGTTTAGTGTACAATGAACTGTGGCCATGGGATTGTTCTCAAAAGTCGCCAGTCTTTGTTCAAAATGTTTATTCTTTTTTATGTTGTTGTGGTTTGCTTTTTTTTTTTTTGTTTTTCAAGACAGGCTTTCTCTGTGTAACAGCACTGGCTGTTCTGGAATTCACTCTAGACCAGGCTAGTGTCCAACTTACAATTTCAGCTGCCTCTGCCTTTCTGATGCTGGGGTTAAAGGTGTGTGCCACCACCACCCAACCCAATGTTTATTCATATTGTGTATATATTAATTGAACTTTCTGCTGTAGTTCATGGTTAAAATTGTGGTGTTTTATTGACAGGAATAGCAGTGTTCTGTTCATTGCATTGCAGAGATTAATGAGATGACCAGAGTTATGATGCCCTTATGACTTGGCTCTACTAGTATTCACATTTTGATTTAATGTAGACTAAGTAGTAATTTTTGCCTCCCTCCAGATGCAACCAACTTGAATATTGATCTCTTCTTGGAGTAGATACTCTAACAAGTTCTGTTATTCATGGTAGCAATACAGGCATAACACAGAATCTTTCTTTTGAAAAAGCTTATAGTTGTTTTGAAAGATGGATGATAAGATAGACTAATAAGTAGAATATAGCATGTTTTATGGTGGTGATTGATCCATAGAAAAAGATGCATGGAAGAAGGTAGAAGTAATTTGAGCTGGTGCTTACAGTTCTTGTTAGCACAGGCGAAAGGCATTATTCAGAAATTATGAATCAGGCAAGGCTCTATCTGTCTGTCTATCAAAAATCTTCCATAAAGCTACAGTGCATTTGATGAAAACGTCTTAGCTTAACCTGGTTCCACATTTGCTAGTGTGCCTTGTTGATATAGTTCATGCTGTTTGCTTTTTAAAGAGTACGTTTCTTGTTCCATGTAGTTAGAATTGCACTATTCTTCTGTCCTTTGGTAACAGCAAATTATATATACTTGATTGTTTTTTATATCTATAATAAAAAGAAATTCAGTTTTATTAACATGTAGGTTTTTTCCAATATGTGTGTTAGTATGTATGTTTGTATGTATATGTACAGGTGTGTGCAAGCATCTTTTTGGAAGCCAGAGGGACACTCTTGAATGTTGTCCCTATAAGCTACATCTGCCTCTTTTGAGGTAATATCTTTCACTGACCTTGAACTCACCATAGTATAGATTGGCTAATCCACTCACCTCCCTGTACCACACTAGGATTATAAGAGTGTTACTATGACATTTTTATGGTTTTATATCATTACTCTGTACCTAACTTGGATTATTATTCTTTTGAAACAAGTACCTTGAAGACTAAGCTATATCCCTAGCTCAATACACATAACTTCTAAGAAATAAAAAACAAATTAATTAAAATCCTCTGATATTTTACTTTGAGTAGATGTACTGGGCATCAACTTCTCTTGATTAAAAAATTAATGTTAAGTCGGGCGGTGGTGGTGCACGCCTTTAATCATAGCACTCGGGAGGCAGAGGCAGGTGGATCTCTGGGAGTTCAAGGCCAGCCTGGTCTGTAAGAGCTAGTTCCGGGACCAAAGCTACAGAGAAACCCTGTCTCAAAAAACCAAAAAAAAAAAAAAAAAAAATTAATGTTAGTAAATAGGAGAGAATACATAACTGAATACTCTAAACCTTGCCCACTTCAATGGCTGGTTAGAAACCATGAAGCCAAAATGAGATCCCTCTAGAACCACTTTATTGAACCTCTGTGTGTGTCTGTGTGTTGTGCAATGATTATTGAAGAAAAAGGTGCCCTGAATTTTTGAGCTACCCAGGGGGACCCAAGTACTAGAGGTATGAGGGGGAAAGAGGGAAATGCAAGGAGCAGAGGAAGTCCTGGGGAGTGAAACTCTCTGTTAAATTCTATTTTGACATGGGTACCACCATGCCATGTTAGCATCCAAGGCCTTGGACCCATGGGGTACTTGGCAAAGCTATTTCCTTATATGGGCTAGGTTCAAGCAGGGAGGATTGCAGCTTCCTTCTGAATTTTTCTAACTGGACACTGCCGGAGATTGCTCTCCTGTAGAGACCACTAAGGAAACTAACCAGCACCTCCTCCTGTACTGTATCTATAGACACAATGAGGTTCCTGGGGTGGAGTTATTAGAAAAACACTCCCCACACACACCCCTCATCCAGATTTCACTCTTTGTGTGTCATTTATTCATTTCATCACTGTCCCTAGTCATGAAGGATTTGACAAAGGAATTATATAAATATAGTCCTCATGGAGGAAACTCTCAAAATCATTTTTAAAAATATTAGCTTAGCGCCATCATTTGTCAACTTTCCCTTCTTCTGCAATTATACTAAGGAGATGAGAAATTTGACAATTTAATTCACAATTTGATTTTTTCTCTTAATTCTCTTAAGCATACTTTTAAATCCAATTTAAAAATTTTTGATCATAAAAGCAAAAGATTAACAATAACACAATATCATTGCATTCTTAGAGTTTAAATCTCTTAATCGTTACCATACTTTGAATTACATTTTTAAATAGTATTCATTTTAATATTTCTCCGTTTTGTTGTTGTTTTTGATTTTTCGAGACAGGGTTTCTCTGTCTGAAAATCTGTCCTGGATCTCTTTGTGTAGATCCATCTGGCTTTGAACTCACGGAGATTGGCCTGCCTCTGTCTCCAGAGTGCTGAGGTTAAAGATGTGCACTACCACCGCTTGATTTCATTTTAGTATTTTTTTGTAAGTATAGAAAAAAGAAAAGAGAGAAACTGTTCATACTATGTTTAATCTCCATGCGCATTATGCTTCAGTTTTCTAGGTAGTGAGGCCATGCAGCTGTCACTGTGGTGACACAGCCACCCAGCAGTTACCATCTTTACACATCGCAGCCACAACTAGTCACTCAGAGCTGTCCAGCTGTGGAAACCATAGCCATTTTTCCTAGAAGAAGTTCAGTTACAAGTCATTCTTACATTTAATTCAAATTTATCACACTAGTATAGAAGCTTTCATTTTAAATCCTTTGTGATATAGTTATGTGGACATTATAAGTGTATATCTGTCACTCCTTTACTGTAAAGCTGTTTTGCAATACCAATTTAGATTTATACTTGGAAGTATAGTTCACGATATTCCATATCTGTTTCTCAGTAACGAAGTCTTACTGTATACACAGTATCAGTGCTAAATCGTGGTCTTTTATACGTGTCATATAGTATTTTTTAAACATTGGAGATAGTTTACATTGAGTGGGTAATTATTGCTTTTGAGGAAAAAGCATAACTGTGGAAATAGTTAATTACTCTGTTTATCTATTTTTTTTTGGGAGAAATACCTGCCTAAACTATGCATTTAAGTGCATCCAAAAAATAAAAATTAAAAAATTTGTTTGTCAGGTATTTCAAGGCAGATAACCATGGTCAGAGTATAAGGTGAGAGAAGGAAGGGAACATAGTTCAGTGTGAAATGGAAGAATTGCAGAGTGGATTAAATGACAGATTATGAGGGCTGTGCTGCTGTGTAGGTGAGGAGAAGTAAGTGACTGAAAAGAAACGTAGTTTGCTTTCCCACTGCACTGCAGTGTAAAGAGAGAGGAATAAGGGGCATCAAAAATGAGATGAGTAGCTGAAGTCCTTATAGAAAACACTTTTTCTTTTGGTTAGTGAAATATTCCCATTCCGTAAGTGATATATTCTAATAAAGATTAAAAAGCAAGTTGTGTTTAAGAGATCAGGTCATCGTAACTCATTGACATTAGGCCACATAACTGAATGATGTCTTCCTTCAGTAAAATACATCAAATGAGATCAACAATTATGACTCATAAACATGCCTTGCAGGCATAAAACAGCAGGGAATTAGCATGTGAGGCTGATAAATATGCATGTAAATAAGCTCCCAAAGGAATAACATGGGTTTGATTGATAGGTTTAGAATTGGAACATATGTAAACCCCTTTATTCCTCATTCTGGTGTAGCTAAGGAAGGATGCATTTTACTTGTTAAAAAGTTTCAGTAACTTTGTAAATCTTAATGCCACATCTGGGTTTTTTTTTTTTTTTTGGTTGTTGTTGTTGTTATTTTCCTTGTATATGTCACTTGTAAGATTAATTGAATTGTCTTCAGGCTGCATGGCCTACACATAAACTAAGTGGTAGAATATGTGAATGGCTATGCATGTGAGACTAGAAATGGGATAAAATAAGAGTTCTGGGGAAATTTGCTTCGGCACTGTGAACTGATGTGTATGCTTGTCAGAATCTCCTGGAAATGTGGCTTTGATATAACAGATGACTTTGGCTTTCTCTGTATGCTTTATGTCCTTATATAACTTTTCTCTTAATTATCTGATATGTAGGCTTTGTTTGAGTTAGGGTCTATTGCTGTGAAGAGACACAAGGACCACAGCAGCTCTTGTAAAGGATAACATTTCATTGTGGTGGCAACTTGCAGTTCAGAGGTTCAGTCCATTATCATCATGGTGAGACATGACAGTGTGTAGGCAGACATGGTATTGGAGAAGTAGCTGAGAGTTGTCCATTTTGGGTTTTTTTTTTAATATTTATTTATTTATTATGTATACAATATTCTGTCTGTGTGTATGCCTGCAGGCCAGAAGAGGGCACCAGACCTCATTATAGATGGTTGTGAGCCACCATGTGGTTGCTGGGAATTGAACTAAGGACCTTTGGCAGAGCAGGCAATGCTCTTAAGCACTGCACCATCTCTCCAGGCCCTGAGAGTTGTACATTTTGCAGGCAACAGGAAGTAATCTGTCAGACTGGGTGGTAGCTTGAGCATATATGAGACATTATGGCTCACTTTCACAGTGACACATTTCCTCAAACAAGGCCACACCTGCTAACAGTGCCACTCTGTTGTCTGAGATTCTGTCCTACCTGGTTCCCGCAATTGTTAAGTTTCAAAGAAATCACACAGAGGTCTCCATTAGTTATAAACTGATTGGCTAATTAGCTCAGGCTTCTTATTAACTCTTATAACTTATATTAGCCCATTTTTCTTGTCTATGCTTGCCACATGGCTCGGTACCTCATTCAGCAAGGTAGTCACATCTTGCTTTTTCTGTGGCAGGGTCACAACTTCAGAAAGATCTTCCTTCTTCCCAGAATTACCTGTTTTTCTTGACCTGCCTCTACTTCCTGTCTGGTTGTCCCGCCTATACTTCCAGCCTGACTACTGGCCAATCAGTGTTTATTTAAAATATACTTGACAGAATACAGACCATTGTTCCACACCAGCACTCCTTTTGAGAGCTACTTACTCTGGTACTGCAATGCAGCCTATGAGCTATTGTGGAAATCCAAAAGAAAGTAGGTGTTCTGATTGCAGTCATCAGTCAAGGCTACTTTTGTTATCAGTACCTATAAGCTGGGGGTAACTGTTCTTCCTGTGAAATCCAATTCATCTCAAGCAGTGATAAGCAGTGGTTGTGGATTTCTGGGTGCAGAGATGTAGTATTGTTTTGTATATGAAAAGATTTGCTAACTGAAGACATCCGGGCCATTAATGCCATTTCTCTTTAGTAATAAACTCATTAGGAGAAAGCAAGATCAGCACAATATATTAGTTATTCTTTTTTTTCAGTTTCCTTTTCTGTAGTTTCAGTTATTCATGAAGAACCATAGTTTGAAAATATTTAAATGGATTCTTCCAGAAATAAACAATTAGTACATTTTAGATTATGCTTTGTGAGTAGTGTAATAAAATCTTGAAATTCTGAACTCTGCTGTGTCTAATATAGCTGTACTTCAAAGGTTGCCCATCTCTGAGGCTTTTTAGTGGTTGTCTTGCTTATCAGACTGAATAATATCTCAAAGCATTGAAGTGTTGGTGGCTATTGTCTATGTCAGAGATGATTTTTAACTGAATAGGTGAGAGACTGCAAGGGTAACTTAGCAGTTAAGAGCATTTGGTGCACTTTCAGAGGACATGAACTCAATTTTCTGTAATCCTGTGGGGGTTGACTAACTTCTGTAACCCCAATCCTACATGATGTAGCGTCCTCTTCTAACTCTCTTGGACACGGAACATACATGGTCCAGAGGCATGGACGCAAGCAAATATCACAGATAACAAGTAAAAACAATTATTTTTTTTTAAGGAGGATTGGTGAAAATTCTGTACTTAATAAGAAAAGATAAAATTACATTCTGAAAGCTGAGATTGCTAAAAATCTGTGTCAATGACCCTTTGTCGGTGAAACTACAGAAACTGGAAATTCATGCTGGTGTTGATGTGCCATGTTAAACTTAAAAAGTTATGGCTTTATTTCGTGATACATGTCAGGTAAGATGAAAAGAATCTCAGATCTGTCAGTGTACAAAACCTAAAAGTATTCTTGAATGACTGTAGCAATGTGTTGCTATAGAAAAAAATAGCAAATAAACAAAAAATAAAAACAGTGATTTTTATAAGATCAGCAGGGAAGCTGCTTGGGGAGCCTTGGTCTGAAGATAGAGAACCTTTCTGCAATATTTCTGTGAAAATTAAAGAAGCTGATTAAGTTGAAAGAATAGTACCCTACCAAGTTTTTTTCTTTCTAGAAAAAATTAAAAGATCTTAAAAAATTAAAAAAGTTTATTTTTATTTCATGTTTATGTGTAGTTTGCCTGCATGTATCTGTGTTCATTGCCCACAAGGGCCAGCAAAGATCATCAGATCCATTGGAACTGGTCTTAAGGGTTGCTTTGAACTGCCCTGTAGGTGCTGGGAACTGAATCTGGGTCCTCAAAAGAGCAATAAATGCCCCAAAACCCAATTTTTCAATTGCAGTAAATTACAGCTTTTGCTAACATAGTGGTGTTACGTGTCCTTGCGAAGCAGATGCCAGTGGATCTCTGAGTATGAAGCCAGCTTACTACAGAGCTAGTCCCAGGACAACATAGACAGAGTTTCTCTGTGTAGCCCTAGCTCTCCTGAGACTAACTCTGTAGACCAGGCTGTCCTTGAACTTAGACCTTGACTTGTCTCTGACTCCTAATTGCTGGAATTAAACTCCATGCTAATGTCTGTGATTTCTGGTGCTACAGCAGGCCATGTTAATGCCTGTGGTCTGCACTGCTGCTAGAGGCCATGTTGATGTCTGAGATTTGTGCTGAAGTCTATGATCCATGCAGCCACCTGCTACTTTAGGCTAGGAAGCTTCTTTTTCAGTGTTGTCAATGACTGTGGACTCAATAACAGAGAATGAGAACCATGGCTTCTGTGATAACCATCACCCCCAAAACAAAACAAAAAACAAAGAGAAATAGTCCAGACAGGAAACTATTCAGAGTCCTTAAAAACGGTGATAAAGATGCGGACGTGTAGCTCTTCATAGTTGATTGATGACTTCTGGTGGGTGTGGGGTTTAGGAAGCAGGGAAGGACTCATTGTCTTTAAGGGCTGGTCACTGGGAGTTTGACCATGTTCCAGTTGGGTAGCACTAATTGGATTTGGTGTTTTTTCTGATTTTGTTTGTATGTTTTTGGGATGGGTTGGGAGGGTGGAGCTGGGAGGAATGGGAAGCAAGCATGACCGGTGTGCATTCTACAAAATTAACAAATGTTTAAAATATTATGTTGGAGTACATTAGTACTAAACATTAATTAATTAACAAATTAGTTATTAATGTCTTACTATATCTTCTTTATCGGTTGAACTTTTTTTCATAGATTTGTATGCATAAGAGAAAACATTTAGAACACATTTCCTATGTCTACTGGGGTCTGGTATATATTCCTTAATATTAGTATTATTATGTTATTATATTAATTAATATATGATTGTATATCTTATATATTATATAATCAATGATATATCATTTATAATTATTAGTATATTTTTATGATTGTGAATATATAATTATAATTATATTATGATTATATATAATAAAAATATATGGTATTACTATAACAATAGTATTACTATAATGCTATTAATGTTGAATATGTACATATTAATTGCTTTGCTTCAACTGATGGGCTGTACCACTGAGATGCAGCAAAGGAAAGAACAGGCTATTCAAGTAGGCAAGAGAATCCCAGGCAGCTTTAGGGTTTCTGAAAGGATGGATGTTAAAGGTCATTGACAGTATTAGTTCTATGGTGAGGAACTGTTGACTGAACATACATTTCTTCCTGTCCTGGAGAAACAGATTTTCAAAAAAGGTTATGTACTTTGTTCAACCTAAATAAACAGACAAAAATTTTTCTACAATAATTTGTTTGAGAAAAAATACAGCCTGTCCCCTAAAGGACTACACTCTGAGGCCAGCCCAGATTCAGTCCTAGAACCCCAGCCAGTGTCAGTTAGGGAATGAAGAAAGGACAGACATGCAGACACACCGACACATCAAGTGAAGCTGGGACTCCTGGGTTCTCTGACTGGGACCTACACATGTTTACTATTGTACAACACAGAAACGGTTCCTATAGTTATTAATATCTGAAATTTTCCATTTCTGAATGAATTTGCACAAGGAGATATTATGAAGTTATTAATATGTAATGCAGTCTCAGAAACACTAACTTTTAAGCATCAAAAATCCCTGTCTCACCCAACTATGTATTTAAACCAATTTTGAAGATGACTTTGTTTAGCTGGCAACATCTCACCTTAACACGAATCCTTGGATGGTACTTGTGTAAGCTGTGTTTAAATCTATCATCTCCCTTTTTGCTCTGCCAGGGCTACACTGTACATAGATGTGTTTACGTAACCCCCATCCCCAATCCTCACCAATACCCAAACAATTAAGTTTTGAGATCAAAAAGGAAAGAATCTCCTATTCTTATGCTCGATAACTACCACAACAAACTAACAGAAAAACAACCTTAATTAAACAGAGACTATCTTCCCAGCCAGTAAATATCTGTCTCAGTTTAACACCAATGATTCAAGGAAGGAAAATTCTGTCAAACCAGTTTTTGCAACTGTAGGGAGGGGAAGAAACCCTAGCGAAGAAATTGTAAATTAGTAGGTATTTTGACATGGGCGTGGCCATTTTGAGCATTCCAAGGCTTCAAACACATGGGATACTTGATAGAGCAATTTCCTAATATGGACCAGGCTCCAGAGGGGTGGTAAAGTTGTCCAAGGGAGCCCAAGAATGAATGTTTAGGAACGGTTGATTCCTGTATACAAAAACTAGCAACTGCAATTTCCTCCTAGCTGTTTACAGCCTGAGACAGCCTCCTCAAGAAAATCAAGATTTTCTATTTCTTCCTATTCCCAGTGCTTTCTCTATCTGTATGCTTTTAGCTTCCAATTATCTTGGTCCATAACACTAACACCTACTTGCTAAAGAGATACAGGAGATACAGCATTAGCTCTTTGACCAAGATAACTGTGGCATACAATTTTCTTAGGTTTTGTAAGAGAGAAACACTTTTTTTTTCCCCCTGAAATACCTTTTGGAATAAATTTCAGAGGCACTTAACCAAATGTATTCTTATAGAATGGTCATTTATATTCAGTAATAGCTACCATAAAATATTCTTTGAAGAAAAAATTTATATGTCACTCAAAACATTTCCTGAATATTAACCATTCTGTTGTCTTAAGTCAGTGTTTCTTGAGGGTCAAGCCCCTCAAGAGGAGTCTGATGACTCTTTCACAGGGGTTGCCTAAGACCATCAGAAAACACAGATATTTACATTATGATTCATAATAGTACCAAAATTAAGTGATAAGATAGCAATGAAAATAATTTTGTGGTTTGTGGTCACCACACATAACAAACTGTATTAAAGAATCCCAGCATTAGGAAGGTTGAAAAACACTGCTTAAGTCAAGTAACTTTATGTGTCTACACTGTATTTGACTCGTGCCTCTCTATAGAAGGGACAACAGAAGGCACTGAGGCGTTTGTGAGGAAACCTAGGGTGAACCTGAGTCTTCTGTCCAGTATTAGGGGAAAAGTTAGTTAACACTGAGCAGGGATGGCACAAGATAGACCTGGACTGGGGGCAAGTTGGGGGTAAACTGGGCAAAGTCAAAAAGGTACTAAATAATTTGCTAGAGAATCAGACTTAATAACAAAATGAATTCAAGTCTATGCTTATGTGTTATGTATAGCAAAGTAGAATGCTTAAATAAATGTTCACATCAAATTTGACAAGGAAGGAGGTTGTGAGACTGTAAGGTGGCAGTATGTGTGACTGGCATGTGCAAGGCCATGGGTTCTATTTCCAGCACAGAAAAGGAATCCTGGTGCCTTTCTGAAAAATAAGTATATTTCTGACATAGAATTCCACACTGCTTACTAGCACTCAGAGGCTGAGGCAGGAGGATCATTAGTTTGGCTATATAAGAAAACCCCATCTGTTTTAGTTACTGTTATGTTGTTGTAATGAGAACCCATAGTAAAGGCAGTTTATAAAAGAAAGCATATAATTTGGGGCTTGCTTATTGTGTCAGATTAGTCCATGACCAATCTGGCAGGGAAAATGGCAGCAGGCAGGCAAGTACGGCTCTGGAACAATAGCTGATATCTTACATCTTATCCACAAGCAGCAAGAAGCAGACAAAGACAGTAGACATGGGCACAGAGACACACACTGGGCCTGGCATGAACTTTTGAAACCTCAAAGCCACTTCCACTGCCACACTTCTACCAAAAGTCCACACCTAATACTTCCCAAATCAGTTCTACCAACTGGTGACTAAGAATTTAAATCTATCTCCTATGGGGACTATTCTCATTTAAACCACGCTGGTCTTAGTGTAAAGAAAAACAATATCAAAAAAGGAAGAGTAAGTATATAGGAAACATAATACCTGGTATTATTAAAGGTGAACACTAGTGTTTTGCTTTTAAAATGTTATCATTATGTTTTTGTTTTGTGTTAATGCAAAGTGAATTCTAATATAGATTTATGCATGGGCAATAAGAAAGAATGACAGATGTATGTTAAGAGTAATGCACACCTATAGTGGTTAGTTTATGGGGGGATTTCAAAGGAGAAAAATAGGTGGTAGTATTTTGTTTTTAAAAATAAGAAATATTGC
>NW_004949138.1:261186-274786 GCF_000317375.1 Microtus ochrogaster | reverse complement strand
AAAGAAAAAGAAATATTGCTGATATCATATTTTTCCTTCCAAATTTGGTCTTCCTCATTGATTTTTTTTGTTATAAACATTTTTATTTACTTGTGAAAAAATTCAAGCTGTGTTTTTTAGCAACTTAATTTTGTTGTTGAAAAATAGACTCATTCCATTGTCTTTGATAAAATTAAACTAAAGTTATAATTGCCACCCCCCCCCCAAAAAAAAAGAAGAGAAAAATTCTGAGAAAAGCCCTATTTGTATGTGACATACGTAACTTTTCCTTGTCTAGTGTATTCATTGGGTGGTGAGAAAGAAAGGACTCCTTAAAGAAATGACATCTGGTCCTCTTAGTAGATGAGGATATTGAAACCGAAGCTATGCTGGTTACTAGAAAGCAAAACAGTTGCTTAGAGTGAGGGGGAAGTGAGTAGTGAGCTAGAAGAGGAAGGAAGAAACTGATCTGAAATGAATTGTCTTATCCCTGTTTTTTTTTTCAGGTACTTACCATGAAGTGTGAAGGTGTTCTTTGTATCTATTTTTCTCATTGTTTTGTTATAGGTTTTAGTATCAAACATACTATGCCAATATAGGAGTTGTTAATTTGCTTCTTTATTGAGAGATACTCTTCAGTTGGTGTGGCCTAAAGGAATGTTGTCAAACCCTGGCAGTTTTCCTGCCAACAACCTATTACCCATGAAATGAACAAGCTGAAAAAGTAGAGAGATGTGCTGGGTGGAGATGAGACTCAAACACACCACCCCATTTGCTTGTGGAATGAAGAAGGCGGTGGTGCCTGAGGAAATGTGGCTAATCAGTGTCTCCACACTAATAATGAAGCCATGGCTCTTCTTGGACACAAACAGTTCAGAAAATGGTGTTAGTATGACCTGAAAGGCAAATTTTAGGTCTTCTGACACCTGAAAATGATTAAGTGAAAACTTTGTTGGTTTAAAAAAAAAAGTAATCTTGAAGGCTCTAAAAAGTCCCTAGGCAACTGTTGTCATCATGATCCTCTCCATACGTTTAATCAGGAGAAATATTTCTTCGTTCCATGACCTCCAAAATTAACAGTTTTTAAAAGTCAGCTACAAGCAAGGAAATTGAAAGGATCAATTCAGGCTTTGCTCAATCCTGGGAATACCTACACAGCTAAGACCTTCTTTTAGATGTAGGACAGAGGTGAGAAGGTGGATAACAGATCTGTCCTTTCAACACTCGTGTGTGGAGGTGGGAGACAGAATAGAGAATCCCCAAGGTGCTTGTCCTCTGACTGTTCTGTGTGTGTGTATCTGTAATATACACACTGCTGGTATATACAAAGATTTATTCTAAAAAAAAAATAGTTCAAAGACAGGCATGGTAGTGCAGATCTATCATATTGCACAGTACCTTGGATGCTCCAGTACAGTTTGGAGGGTTAGAGAGCAGCCTCGTGCTGTGTATAGCAAATACCTTTCAAAAAACAAAGAAATAGTAGCAAAGAAATAGTTCATATTCATACAAGAAATAGTTTGTACCTCAGCGATTAACGACACAGAGTAACTGGAAAATAGGAAAACAAGCTCCCATTTAGTTATTTTTACCAGGGCAGTGTGCTCCCACACATCTCACTGGATGTAGTGAGATTTTGATTTGGTAGGGACTAGTTGGAAAAGCTAACAGTTTCTGTCTGGTGACCAATTTTAGTTTATTTGTTAAGAGAATTAACATGTGAAATAATTGTTTGGATACAAGTAACAGTATTGCTAATACTTATAAGAAGGTGAGGTTGCATGAAATTTGAAATGGATAGACCTCATTCTTTTCTGTACAATATACAGAGTACTTGGATAGTATGGAAGTACAGTTACACATATATGTAAGCAGTAAGTGATGTTATCCTGTCCTTGTGTTATTACATTGGCATGTATGGCCAAGAATAATACATTATATAAAGAATGTTTCCGTCTAATTATATGATCTATAGAAGACTGAATTCTCAAGCTCTGCCTGCTTATAATGGAACCTGTCTAATTCCTATCCTTCAGTTCGTGACCCCCATAATGTCTGAATTTGTATATTGCTTTTAGTAGTGAGAGACTAGAACTTAGATTCCCTAGTTGGCAAACAAGACAATAAGGTGAGAGGCCTTGGCTAGGTAAGGAAGGTGGTAAATTTCCAAGATGGCTTGCTTCTTCATCCTCCTCAGTTGAGACAAAAACCTGACAGTTTAAAATAGAGGTTTTGAAGACTTTTGTCTCTCACCTGCAAGCCCTCTGCTGATGGACTGGCTCAAGTTCCCAGGCAAGACTTGGGCATGATAAGCAACAGTTATGGACCAATTAACCATTCTGTTCTTCTTCAAATTGACTGGCCCTAAATGAAGGGAGGAAAACTTAAGAGATTTAAGACAACAGCAGACCTCAAGTATTGGCTGGGTTTTTCGCCTTTCCTAGTCCTCCTTCTTTGCCTTGGAGATGGTCTTTTTCACTGTATGTCTGCTGTGTGTGTTTCCTCACTCCCAGGAAATGCTTTTCTTTCACTGTTGACTGTCTGCTCTGTTTATTGTGCTTAGATATCTTTGCTGCTACCTGTTGAGCCTTCTAATTCTTTAACAGACAAAGTGAACTCTAGTTCAGACCCCTAAACTGTATCATTAGGATGGCTATATTAACATTATTATTGCTATTAATTCATGTACATAGACTGTCTCTCCATCTTCTGGCGTTAATCATGCCTGTTGAGAATTGTTGGGTCTGGGGTTACACAATGATGGGGCATAGACTACCAAAGTCTATTAAACCAGAGCCAAGCTTTATTATAGAAAAAGAAAGAAAGAGATCACCGTGCAACACACAAAGGTTATCAGCTATAGCTGTGACCACAGATCAGGCTCCTGTAGCTGTGGCAATGGGGGCTGGTTCTGGGCTTCCTCTTATAGTAAAATCAAGCACCAGGTTTGAGTCAGAGCTTTTACAACCTTGCGGTCAGGCTTAAAGTCACATTACATTTTAAGTTTTACAACTTTTGGTTATAGGATGTTAGGATGTTAACTTAGGATGTTTGTGAAAGCCTGTGGCTGACACAGCTGCTTTCCACTGTCCCTGACAGAATGCAAGGCAGAGAGTAGAGTCACATAGGGGACAGTTAAAAATGAAGGGAATACAAGCCAAGGGTTCATAGAGGCAATAGTTTGAAACTAACCTTTGTCTGCTGTACCTGCCTAGCTGGGAAGCTGGGAAGCAGGAGACAGATATTAAAAGTTTACTGCTGTACACATGACTGCCAGGATATCTGTTCTTAAGGCAGAAAGTATTAATAGCTACGTCGAATCAGGGAAAAGTGTTCATCCTAATCTGTATTTCCTGCCCTTGACTTTCCACTTATTTGTACTCAAGCACTTCTGGTATAGTTGGGTCCAAGAGACTTGATTAGGGGAGTGAACACCTGTGGCTTGTTATTTTACTTAGACAAAAGCCTCCAACACTTAAGGGACTGTCTGTCCTTGGGCAAGGGTCTTGCAGATCAGAGACATTTTTGTTTCATGGATCTTTTAGGCTCAGTAATTAAGACTTGAAACAGCTAGGCAGTGGTGGTGCACACCCCTAATCCCAGCACCCTAAATCCTAGCAGAGGCAAGTGGATCTTTGTGAGTTCAAGGCCAGCCTTGTCTACAAAGTGAGTCCCTGAACAGTCTGGGCTACAAAGAGAAATACTATCTTGAAAAACCAAACCAAACAAACAAAACAAACCAAAAAACCTAAGAACAAAAGCTAAAACATAGCACTGGTTTTCAGATTTCTTCTGTGTTTTATAGTGTTCATTGAAGGGGTCTTTAATTTCCTTGGTTTTGTTACAAAATTGTTTATTTGAGGCTTTTATGAATGAGATTGTTTCTCCAATTTTTTCCCTGAGTCTGTTTGTCTTTTGTGTGAAAGAAGGTTACAGATTTGGTTATCGTAAGTGTTATGCCCAAATCTGCAAAGTTCCTGCAAAAGCCAACAAGGAAACTAAGAGTCCCTAACATAAAAGCAAAGAGCCCTTATTTTAATCAAGTTAGCAAACTCAGTCTTTCCGCATGTCCAATTTATTGGAATAAACAGAAAGTCCCTACTCAATTAGAATTGGGTTTTTATAGTAGTAAGGGTGGGAGGAGGGGGGTCTCTGAGGTTTAGGACCCCTGATTGGCTGACATTTGTTTAGGTGTCCTGGTGAGTGTGCTGTGGTAGATCCTATCTACAGCACTTGGAATGTTAGGCATTTCCTTTGAATGGTCTGTTCCTGGGTGGGGTTCTGGTAACTCAGCTTGTGGTCCCTCTAGGAGCCAGGCATTGCCTTAGGGTAAACTACTGAGGCTCAGGCCTCTTATTAAATTTATCAAGGGCCAAGTTCAACTCTGTCAGGTGATAATGGTGGGAAATAAGGAACTTCCTTTGGATGACCAGATGATACTTAGCTTATCATGGCTGGCCCCACAAACAGGATGTTTACCCAGAAATTGCAACAAGACATCTAGCCAGAAACTATCCTCAATATGAACCCTGAGAGAAGGGGTAGACCCAAGGGCCCTACAGTGGCTATCTGATAGATAGCCTTTATTATGTTGAAATACCCCTCCTCTAGCCCTAGTTTTTCCAAAGTCATTATAATGAAGGGATGTTAGATATTTTTTTCCCCAGAAACCTTTTTTAACTCAATTTAAATGGTCATCAATTTTTGCTTTTGACCCTATTTGTGTGGTGACCTACATTGGTTGATTTATATATGTTGAATGTGCTAGCATCTTTGGAATTTAGACAACTTGAATTGGTTTTCGAATATAGATCACTGGTATTTTATTGAGAATTTAAAGTCTTTTTTTTTAGCAGATTGTTCATAATTTCCTTTTGATTTCTTCTTTTTTTTTTGGTGTTAGATTGTTGTCTAGTTTTGGTGTCAGAATATTACCGACTCTATAAAAAGAATTGGGAAATAACTCGTTTCTCTTTTATGAAATAATTTCAAGAGTATTGTGTTCTTTTAAGATTTGTTATAGTTCTGTGCTATATCCATTTGACCCTGGCCTTTACTATTCGGTTTTTATGTGGGATATTTTTAAATACTAGTTCCTATTCATTGGTTGTTACAGGCTATTTCATCTTGATATTACTTTCTTAGCACTGTTCTCAGTGTGTCCCATATGTTTAGTTATTTTAATTTAATATTTAATTCATTTTAATTGAATTCTAGGAAGTTTTTCCTTTCTTTCTTTATTTCTTCCTTGACCCAGTAGGAAGTAATTCAGTTGAGAATTGTTCATTTTCCATGAGTTTGTAGACTTTCTGTAGTTTCTGTTTTTCTAACTCCAGTTTTAATCCTTGGTAATCTGATAAGACATGGGGTTATTTCAAATGTTTTGTATCTGTTGAAACTCGCTTGGTGGGGAGTAAAGGTCAGTTTTGGAGAAGGTTCCATCAGGTACTGGGATGAACATAATTCTAATGTGTTTTGGTGAAATGTTCATTTGAGATATATTTTGTTATTTCTCTGTTTTGTTTCTGTTTGGATAACCAGTCCATTAGTGAGAGTGGTGTGTTGAAGTCCCCCACTATTAATGTGTGGTGTTACATATGTGATATAAGCTTTAATATGTTTCTTTTACAAATGTGGGTACCCTTTCATTTGTGGCATTGATGTTCAGATTTGAAACATCATCTTGGTGGTTTTTTTTTCTTTGATGAGTATCAAATGTCCTTGATGTATGTTGACTGAGGTTTCCTGTTCCCCCCAGGACCCACATCCGTTAAGTGCCAAAGAATCACACAGAGGTCTACATTAGTTATAAACTGACTGGCACATTAGCTCAGGCTTCTTAGTACTCTAACAACTTATATTAATTAGCCCATTATACTTGTCTATGTTTGCCCATGGTTTGGTACCTTATTCAGTGAGGTAGTCACATCTTGCCTCTTCTGTGGCTAGGTCACCATTGTAGAGTGCATCCTCTTCCCAGAATTCTCCAGTTTTCCTCACCTCGCCTCTACTTCCTGCCTGTTGTCCCGCCTATGCTTTCTGCCTGGCTACTGACCAATCAATGTTGTATTAAAATACAATTGACAGGGTACAAACCATTGTCCCACAGCAGATGTATTTCAATTAATTTTGGTTAGAAGTCTTTTTGTTAAATATTAGGATAGCTACACAAGCTAGGTCCATTTGATTGGAAAATCTTTATCCAGCCCTTTACTCTGAGGTAGTGTTTATCTTTGATGTTGAATTATGTTTCTTATATGCAACAGAAGGATGGATCCTGTTTTTGTATCCATTCTATTGGCCTATGTCTTATTATAGATAAATTTGGGTTCATTGATACTGAGAGATATTAATGGTTAGTGACCTGTTGTTTTGTTGAAATTGTTATTGATGGTTGTGTTAGTAGTAGTAATAATAGTAGTAGTAGTAGTAGGTTCTTTAGGTTTTGATGGTGTGTATATGTGTTTTTTGGGGGGGTTTTGATGGTATGCCATTATCTATTGCCTGTGTTATCATGCATGTAGCTAACTTCCTTGAGTTGGATTGGATTTGTGGATAGTGTTTAAATTTGACATTGTCATGAAATATATTGTTTTATCCATCTAAGGTTATTCAAAATTTTGTTGTATATAAGAATTCTAGACTCTTTTGTCTCTTAGATTTCTGCAGGACATCTGTTTAGGCCTGTAGCACGATTAATAAAACCCAGAGTCTTAAATTAGGGTTCAGCCTGAAGGTAAGAAAAGCAAACTGTTTTACTTTGAACTTCAGGCAAGCTTTATTTATTGAAATACAAATGTTGTATCACTATATAGGCCCTTCTGGCTTTCAGAGTCTCCATTGTGAAGTTGGGTGTAATTCTAAGAGATTTGCCTTTATATGTTATTTGGCCTCTTTCCTTTGTAGTTTTTAATGTTCTTTCTTTATTTCTATATGTTTAATGTTTTCGTGGTTACGTAGTACTGGGGCAGTGTTTTTCTGATCCATTCTATTTGGTTTTCTTTTGCCTTTTAGGAATGTCCTTCTTTAGCTTGGGAAATTTTCTTCGGTGACTTTATTGAGTATATTTTATTTGACTTTGAGCTGGGATTCTTCTTCTCTTCCTATCATTATTAGGTTTGGTCTTTTCATAGTGTCCCAGATTTCCTGGATATTTTTGTTAAGTATTTTTGCCTTAGCCGTCAAACCTCTCCACCAACACAGTAATCCCAATCAGAACAAATCAGACAGAATTAGAAGATGCTCAGGTTTAATGGATGCCAATACTCCCAAGTAAACACCTGAAAAAACATGGAGTGAGGGGAAAGGAGAACCAGAACCACCCTGGAAAACTGGGAGATGATGTGTTCACTCTGGGATGCTGTTCAAATAGCCTGTGAGAGTGGTCTTGACTTTCCATGGGGAGGGGTCACCTTTGGCATACTTTCTTGCAGGTGGAGTCTGGACTGTGGCTACTCCCAGGGATGGTGGCTTGGAATGGAGTTTTCTACCCAACATTTTAAGATGGATGCCAGGAGCTGGGTGAAGCCCCCAACTAAACATTTTAGACTCATTGTATAAAGGGGTGTTAGGGAGCTGAGGTGATGGTTTTAACCAAACAGTTTTGTGTTAAGAAGTTTTAGATTTATATTTTCTTTGATTGATGACTCTATTTCCTGTGTTGTGTCTTCAACGGTTGAGATTCTCTCTTCTATCTCTTGTATTCTGTTGGTGATGTTTGCTTCTGTAGTTCCTGTTTACTTCCCTGGCTTTTCTAATTCCAGAATTCCTACAGTTTGTATTTTATTTTTGTTTCTATTTTCATTTTCAGGTCTTGAACTGTTTCCTTCACCTGTTTGTTTTTTCTTGGCTTTCTTGGCATTCTTTAAGGGCTTTATTGATTTCCTCCAATTTTTTTTTTGGGGGGGGGGTCTTTTCCTCAGCTTTTTAAGGGATATTTTCATTTCTCTTTAATAACATCTATTGAAGAGCCCAGGAATATAGGAATATATAATTGTAAACCTAGAGAGACGAGAACTGACAGCTAGCAGCTTTGTAAGCAACCAAAGGTTAACTTTTAAAAATGGCTTTTTGCCTTACAGTCAGCATGTCCATCAGCAGCCAGGGGTTTATTTTTAATGATAGCCCCACCCACCCTTCACTCCTGCCCCTTGCAGCCAACAACTGTGGATCATGTTAACTTTTAATAACGTGTTTCTACATGATTCACAGCTTTTTTAGATTCCTATAACCTGCAACTACTGCCCCTAAATGACCTTCTTCCTTGCATAGTCTTGTATCCTTTCTGGCTCCTGGAAAACACCTGTGTTGGGGAAGCTGCAGGCTTTTGCAAATACCAGTAAGCTGAAACCCTTTTAGCAACAATTGTAAATCCTAAAATGTAATTTGACTCTACTAAGCTCAATCTCAAGATTGTAAAACTTCATTTATCACATGCCTGATGCTTGCTTTTTACTATAGAAAGGGGCACAAAATCTTCCCCCTTGCCACAGTATCAGAAGCCCAAACTCTGACTGTCCTAAGCGTCTTTTTGTTTTATGGTATCTGGAATAAAGTTTGCTTCTGGTGATGTGTTCCCCATTATTTCCATGCCCCCAGGGCTCCACACTATCATCTTCATAAAGTTATTTTTTAAGGTTATTTTTTTGTGGAGGCTCGAAAATATGAGCCTGTTAACACCTTGACCAAAAGTCAGAGAGTTGGAAGTTTCCTCTAGTTCCTTCATCATGCTTCTACCTCAAACAAAGGTTCCACCTAGGTGTTGACCAGAGAGTTCTGCTCTCTCAAGGTTATTGTCACTTACTAGTTTGGCTAACACCCAGACCTCTTGCTCCAGGAATAAAGAAGTAGATTGTTCCTACCTCAAACAGGAGTCCAAGGACCCAACTAAGTTCCAGTTCCCTTTATGGAGATAACTTCGGATTCCACCCAGGGAGTGGTTTGCTTACAGAATGTTTTGGCCTGGTGTGTGAGTGTGACTTGTTTTGTTCTAGCAACAGAATCTCTAACTGCTTACTTACCCTGGACCTTCAACTGGTCTGTTCATTTCCTTGAGACTGGTAATGCAGTCTTTTGTCTTACTCCTCCTTTTGGGGTCAGGGGTATTTTAAGCAGTTGGAAATTAAATGTGGGCAAATTTTCAGTGTTCACTGGAATTCCTTCCTGATACTATCCATTATGTTTCTCTGTTTTATTATTTTCATTCATGTCTTCATATTCATTACTATATCTCTAAATCCCCATGCCTCTACCCTGGAGAGGCTGGTCCCTGATAATTTTTATCAAAAATAAAGTTCCTCTTTGTCCACACCTTTGACGACTTATCCATAGCCTTTTAGGTCTCAGCCTGCTCCTCCTGCTTCTGGCAACTATCACTTGGCACTGGCATTTCTAAAACTGGTAAGGTCTATTCTTGCAACCGCATAGTCTTTGAGACTCTAGTCCTGCCATACATTTGTAAACCTCAGCTGTTTCCTATGATCCCTTTATGCCTTTATAACCATTATCATCTAGGTGACTCTTAAATTAACAAAGTTTAGCTGGCAAAGCAAGGTACATTTTTGAGTATAAAAATATTGGGGTGCAGCTTTAATACTTTAAATCCAATATATGTATTTTGAACTTTGTTTTTAGAATGGGACTTAAATCATCATACAAAAATCTGTCCCAGTCCAAACTATCTTGGAGATCTGTTATTGCCTCCTAGTTAGGCCCACTCCAAGTGTTTACCTTTAATCAAGATGTTGGTGAAATCATGTGGCATTCCTTTTTTTTAACTGTAGCAAAATGACAATCCGAAATTTAAAATGGAATCATGCCTTATGGTTTCTTTAAAATTATCCATGCATAGATTTTTAATTATCAATTACCAGTGTTACTAATTAACTTTTAACTAGTTTATTTTAATTTTAATATATTTTTAATCATATCTAACAAAATAAATTTATAAATCTGGAGCTACAGAATGTTTACATTAACCAAATTCAATTTTTTTTTTTTTTTTTTTTTTTACTGTTCTGCTTTGTTTTTTTCTCCTAGTCACTGTGTCAGGGGCTCAGACTGACAGAGTGACAGAGAAACTTTTAAATAATCATGGGTCTTACAGATAAGAGATGAATGGTACTGCAGCAGAGTGAAGTGTGTCTCTGTGTTCCTTCTGACATTAGAATGGAGTGCACATTCATGTCCTGGTTCCATTTGTTGAGATTATATTTTTCTAGCTTTTCATCCTAAAATAGTGTTTATCTTTGACATTAAGGCATCTTTCATGGAGCCAGCAAAAAGAAGGTATCGGTTTTCTAATGCAAGTTATTAGTCGGTATTGTGATGCGTTTAGACAATTGTTGTTCAGAGTTGTCAATTGAAAGGGTATACTGCTTCCTGTCATTTTATTTCATAGTGTTCGATAGCTTTTTATACTTATTTTGCTTAATAACTGACATATAGTTGTCTCTTTTTCTTCCTACAGACTCTTTTGTATGCTCATCTTTTTCTTCAGACTAAAGAATTCCTTCCATTATTGTCTGTAGGAGTGGCTTAATGGTCAGCAACACATTTCTCCTGCTTTTATTATGCAAAATTCTTTGACTTTTAATTATGACAGTCGGTTTAGACCGACTCAAATGGGTTCAGACCATTTCAGACTGGCTCAAACCGGTTTAGACTGGCTTAAACCAGTTTAGACTGGTTTAGACTGGCTAAAATCGGTTCAGACCAGTTCAAACCGGTTTAGACTGGCTCAAACCAGTTCAGACCGGTTTAGACTGGCTCAAGCCAGTTTACACTGGCTCCAACCGATTCAAACCGGTTTAGACCGGAACAAACCGTTTCTAACCGGTTCAGACTGGCTACAACCGGTTCAGACCGGTTCATACCCGTTTAGACCAGATCAGACTGACTCAAACCGGTTTAAACCAGGTCAAACGGGTTCAGACTGGTCCAAACCAGTTTAGACCGGTCCCAACCAGTTTAGACCAGCTCAAGCTGCTTTAGATTGGCTCCAACCGGATCAGACCAGATCAGACCGGCGCAAACCTGTCTAGACCAACTCAAACCAGTTCAGACTGGTTGAAACCAGTTTAGACCGGTTGAAACCGGTTCAGACCGGTTTAGACCAGCTCGAGCTGGTTTAGACCGGCTCCAACTGTTTTCAAGTGGTTAGTACCGGTCCAGACCGGCTTAGACTGGCTAAGACTGGTTCAAACCAGTTCAGACCGGCTCAAGCTGGTTTAGACTAGTTGAAACCCGTTCAGACCAGTTTAAACCAGCTTAGACTGGTTCAGACCGGCTCAAACTGGTTTATACTGGCTCAAACCCATTCAGACCAGTTTAGACCGGCTGAAAGTGGTTCAAACCAGTTCAGACCGGTTTAGACTGGCTATAACCGGTTGAGACCGGCTCAAACCGGTTTAGTCCGGCTCAGACTGGCTCAAACCGGTTCAGACCGGTTCAAACTGGTTTAGACTGTATCAGACAACTTCCCCTTGTCTCTGAATAGTATTTTCTGAAGACATTGCTGATTGACAGTCTATTAGTTTGCTTTCCATAATCCCACAATACCAGGGAAAGAGCAGCTTGGTTGATCTGATTTGATCCCTTATTTGGGGGTGTATGTCAAGGAGTTAGTGCCAATAAACCCCTTAGGCTCACATTAAGCAAATGGTATTCTGAAGGAATGACTCATAGATCAGACATGCCTGAAATCTATTCTAATGGGCCTGTGGGTAATATCCTAGTAGCTCAAAAATGCCGTTTGGGCTCCTTGTCCCAAGGCTTTTCAGAACCGTAACTACCAAATAATATACTATCATTTACAATTTTACATCTGACATGTCAGTCTTTTTCTGAGGGTGGGGGTGAGGTTTGAAACAAGGTCTCTCTCTATGTAGTCCTTGCTCTTTTGGAACTCACTTATGAGAAGCCCATAAGAGAAACCATTTATACTGAAAGGAAAGTCTTTATTCAGATGGCTAGGGCTCTGCTCAGGTAGTCAAGACCTAATTGTAGCTCTAAGAATATAGAGCAAGGGGCTTTTAAAGGCAAAAAATATAGCTTGGTACCTTGCTCTGCAGCTATAGGGGGATTTTGTATAAGCAGGGAGTTGAATAGAAGTTGAGATAACTAGCTGGGCATTCTGGAGGAACCTGTGCCATCCTCCTCTGTGACATTCTCCACTGTTTCTATAGGCATGAGTCAAATCATAGACTTATCCTGTTCTAAGAGGACAAATCTCTTTGATACAGTTGGTCATGCAGTTGAGGATGCAGGTTCCCACCATTTCCCTGGTTCTGGTCACATTAAGAATCAGTGGTCTAAATAATGTACTAACAGTAAGGTTGTCCAGCCATGGGGGCCAGGCAACAGCCTGATACCAATTTTCTAATGTTGCCTCCTTTCTTCTCTCTTATGAGTTTTTCTCTGATCATAGCAAGGATTTCTCTAAATATCCATGATTGTGTGGCATAGAAAGAGCAAGTTTCTCCAAAGCCATACAGAGTTCTCCCTTCGTTCTCTAGGACTACCTCTCTGCAAGAGAGTCAGCATGCTCTCCAGCCTGGAAATAGAATTCTGTATATAGCCTAGGTCTAAGATTGAGGTACCTATGGCAGTTACACTAGCTATTCCTGCTCCTATAGGATCAGGAACTGAATTGGGGTCCATTTGTCCTTCATTGACATTAAGTTGAAGTCATGTGGGCTTTCCCCTCATCTCTATTATAGGCATATACCTGGAGCATAACATAGACCAGTATGCATAGAGTAGGAATGTGATTTTCCCCTGAGTCAGACATAGTTTGTCAAACCATTAGCACAAGCATGGCAAGTAGATTCAGGAGCATGAAAAAGTATGAGGTTCTCTAGGTTAGCATTGTTTGTTACATATTTGAGCAAACCTCAAATAAGGTGAAAACACAAGATTATAATTTAAGGACATGATGCAAATACCTTGTCCTTGGCAGAATGACTCACCATTGGCAGTACCTGCATAAAATTGTCCCTCTTTGGCTGATTTTCCCCTGTAGCCAATTGAAAGTCTTTATTCCAGTTGACTGGGAGTACACACAGATATTCAGGACCCAAATGTACTGCCAAACATTTAGAGCAAGGGCCTTTTAAAGACAGAAATCACATCCTATATCTCATTTGGAGCTATAGGTAGATGTTTTGCACAAACAAATGGTTACAGAAGCTAAGATAAGCAGTTAGCTGGAGAGGAAGGTTTTGTAAAAGTAGGGCAGTTTAACAGACGCTGGGGCAGCTTGAACTCCATTTTCTAAAATCATTTCCACAGGAATTCTCCATAAAGGAAATTAAATATTGAAATGGCCTTAGCAAGAATACAAGATGAAGGAGCTCCTGCACTGTCTTGACCTTGCCATAATAGCAAAGGCCTGCATTGTTTGAGGTGCCCTCTGGAACTCTAACAACTCACGGTGGGGAACCATCCTATTCTTGGCACTGGGGTTTTTAATAATCTATATCTTTCTGTGTCCCAGTGACAAACAAAATTAGATAGTACTCAAATCAAAGATAGAATAGTTCAACTGTGATTCTAATAGTGAAGCTATGAAGGAACACAGTTGCCATTCCTTACAAGGCCACTTGCAACATTGATAGTTTTT
>NW_004949138.1:251788-260696 GCF_000317375.1 Microtus ochrogaster | reverse complement strand
TATAATATACAGCTGTGTTCCTCTGTACCCCATATCTGTAAAGGACTGGCTGCAAATTCCTGTGGATTCTAAGATCCATAGGTGCTCAAATCTCTTATAAAAGATGGCTTGGCAGTTTTCTATATTCCTCCAGATTAGTAAAAATACCTCTTACAATGTAAATGATCTGTAAAGCAGGGCCTATTAGACAAGGCTCCATCCTCATGGCCTAATCCTCTACCAAAGGCTTTCCCGGCTTGACACCTTGATGAGTACAATGTCTATGGGTGAGTTTGGCGCAGATATTCAGACCCCAGGGTAATCTCTGAGTTGTCCTATATAGTTTAGAGAATAACAACAAGAAAATAAACTTCTATGTGCTCAGAACAAAAAAAAAGAGTATCTCAAGACTCATCTAGTCTCCTACATCCACCCTAGTTCTTCCTAGGCTTACCTTTATGGTGTTAGTCGGAAGTTCAATTATCATTTAAACACTGAAGATCTTACTCTGCTTTTCTTGTGCTTTAACCCATTTTTTACTGCCTTTCTATTACCTTGACATAAAGAACCAAGTTCTTACCATGAGACCCACTATCTCAGTTAGTTTTTTTCGGTTGCTGTGAAGAGACCCCATGACCTTGGCAATTACTATAATGGAAAACATTTACTTTGGGCTTGCTCACAGGTTCAGAGGTTTAGTTCTTTATTTGGTTGGGAAGCATGATGTCAAACAGGCAGAGATGATGCTGGAGAGGTAGCTGAGATTTGTATAATTGGATCAGCAGGCAGCAACAAGAGAGAGATAACTTCTGGGCCTGGCTTGGGCTTTTGAAATTTCCAAACCCACCTCCAGTGACCTACCAACAAAGCAACACCTACTCAAACATGGCCATACATTCTAATAATGCCACTCTGGTGAGCCTGTGGGCGCTATTCTTATTCAATCCAACACATTCTACTTCTGACTACACTTCGGCCATATGGTAATGCAAAAATACAATCAGTCCAACTCCAAAAGTTCCCATATTTTGCAACAGCCTCGACACTGTTTAAAAATCCAAGTTCAAGTCTCTTCTGCGACTCAAGACAATTTCTTAATTGTAACCCCAGTAAAATAAATATTAAAAAGCAGGTATTTCATCCTCCCAATATACAGCCTACAGTGGCACAGGATGTATGCTTCCAATCCAAATGGGCAAAAAGGGAACGTAGGGAGGAAATACTAGACCAAAGCAAGACCAAAACCAGCTGGGCAAACTCCAAACTCTGCATCTCCATGTCTGATGTCAAAATGTTGTTCAGCTTTCCAAATCCTTTCAGATTTGCTGACTGCAATATACTTCTGTCTCTTGGGCTGTTTCCATACCCTGTTAGCAGCTTTTCTTGGCAGGTATCCTATGACGCTGACATCTCCAACATCTTGGAATCTCACATTCACAGCTTCACGCACTGGCCTCTCTGGGCCTCTGTGCAGGGGACTCCTGAGACACGTGCTTGGCCTCAGCAGCTTTCCTTAGCTTCAGATGGAGATTCCACAACCCTGTTTTGTTTCCTTGATTCTAAAGCTAGAACCATGTGGCTGAAGCTGCCAAGTTCCTCTGCTTCCTGGGATTATAATGTGTCCTCTTGTTCAAACCCATTTTCACCAGCTTTCTGCTTTCTGGAACATCGAGTACTCAACAAGTGCCTACCCATAGAACTTTACATTCTTGAAAAAATGATCTGGGTGCATAAATCCAAGCTTGAATTAGAAAATGCATTTATTAATTAGGACCTACTTATAATTCATCTATTTATCTATTAATTTGTTAGTTTGTTTAAAATTATCAATAAAAGCTACTTTGATATCTTTCACGGTATGTATGAATTATTAAATTTGATCATTAGTTTGTCATAGGTTTAAAGATGCAATCATATTTCTGGTTATTGTCAGGTTTAACAAGACATTTCTATTAACAAATAATTATGAGCTATAAAACAATAATTACAAGTTAGCATGAGTTTAGAGTTTTTGACAACTTTTGTTTGTTATTTTTATCTGAGACACGGTTTCTCTTTGTAGACTTGACTGTCCTGGAATTCATTCTGTAGACCAGGGCAGCCTTGAACACACAGTGCTCCACCTGCCTTTGCCTTCCCAGTGCTGGGTTTAAAGGCGGATGCCACCACCACCCAGCTTTTTGTGAACTCTTTGAAAACAGCAATTTTTCAATAGGAAACACATTGGAAGTAAGGTACACTTTTCTGAACCATTGTGTTTTTTTAGAATTTTTGTAAGGTTGGTAAATGTTTTGAATCAAATATATAAAATTTTCAGTGACTTTCATTTGTAGTGGTAGATGTTTTGTAGTACTAATAGTATGTTTGAAATCATTTATCTAGGATTTTTTATCTGAACTTTGAAACTTCGGATTTGAAATATTTAAGTATAATTTTTAGCTGAAAGAATGTATTCAGTTATCAACTGGAAAACATAAATGAGGTTAGTTACTCTTGTTAATAAATGACAGTTTATATCCTGCAAATAGTTTGCATGAGTTTTTCAGACATCAAGAAAGGAGACATAGACTCCTTAAAGTTCCTCAGTTAATGAATGTCTTTGCATTTTAAGAGGTTTCAAACATCCAGTATAACTCTTAAGGGGAAAAAAAAAACAAACATTTTTTTAAGTCCAAATGTTAATCATCCATAGTTGACTTGTATTTTCCTAAGATGGTATTTGTGGATGTTGACTGATGCATCAGTCTTGACTACACAGTGAGACCCTTTCTTTAAGTCTTGAAACTCGAAGTTGTATGATTATTTTTGCCCTTAATACTATTTTCCAAATCCAATGAAATAATTTCTAGTTCTTTGGCAATACGTATACTTCTTAGGCAGCTCTTTTCTAATCTATTTTGTTGCTTTTTTTGCTTACTAAGATTTTATAATTACCCAAATTACATCATTTCTAGGCAACAATTCTTTATGGGGACAATGGTTTTAAAGGCCATATGGTTTGTAAGCTCTTAGGGTATATAGTAGAAGCTTGATACTATCATGGTAGGTAGCCTATAGCGTTGGCTTAGCTCAGTGCTAAATTCCATTACTGCTCCCAAAATAGACCACAATTTAATGTCTTTTTTTAATTATTTGTGAAACTAAATTTTTTCTATAGTAAGACATAGTTTTGTTCAGCATAGTAGAACTTATTATTTTGGAAAATTTCATGAATGATGGAAATCATCTAGGAAACCCTTTAGAGTCTTAAGTATTACCTTTGTGTTACTCAGCCAGCCAAATTGTGTTCTGATTGCTCACTCAAAAGACCTTTCCCTATAGTCTGGTAGAATTCTGTTGGTCCTGTGTCACTTAGGAGTTTATATAGAGTGTGGCTCTCAAGAGGGAACTGTTTGCAGATGCTAGACTTTGACCCACCTATTCTGCAGGTTCTTACCCCAACCTTCTCATCCACGTGAAGACCAGCACCGCTTTCTGCTACCCACCACTCATACATTTCTGAATTTTTTTCTTTTCCTCTTCTTTTCTTATTTTTAATTTTGTGACCATGCTTGATTGTGTATGGTGTATTTGTGTGCACTTGGGTTGTTCCTGAAAGCAAGAGATCTTATTGAAATAGAAGAGGCAAGTGGCCACTTCTGTTTTTTTCAGCCTTAATTTTTAAGACAATATCTCTTCACTGAGCTTGAAGCATGTTGTTTCCGCTGGACTGGCTGACTAAGGAGTCCCATGGTATGTCTTGTCTCTGTACCCCAGAACTGGAGTTGCAGACACGATTGCTCATACTAGACTTTCATAGAGATGCTGGGATCTAAAGTCAGGTATCTATGCTTTTTTGAGCAAGTGCTAAACCAATGAAGCCATCTTCTTCATCTCTTTTTCTCTACTACTTAAATATGTGAAAGTCCATGTTTTGTGAATATTTCAGGTTCAGGAACCTTCACTAATGTGTCCTGACGGCATGTGGTACAAGTTGATCTGACTTTGGAGGTTGTCCAAGAAAATGTTTTTTTGTTTATTTGCAAAAGGGTTTTTATTATTTAAAATAATAATTTTAACATAGAGAACTAAATTGGAGCATTATTTGATCTCTATGCTGTAGATAAATTAACAGTAACAAGGTAGAAACTTATTCATGAGTTTCTTATATTTACCTGATTGTCAGTTTTCACATTTTTTAATAAAACATCAATCTGTGGTGGCTGTTACTAGTTTTAGTTTTGGAAATAATATAATACTCTCAGTGGCTACAATGTTGATAGGTGAAAACTGGCCCTTTTTATAATTTGCCTTTAACTACTATGTGTCAACACATGGCTATTTTTAAATTATGATTTGTGATATTCTTTCTGAGGATATTAAGTTTAATAAAAATATTTAATTACTCTTTGCTAGGATTTTAAAAGATACAAGTTTTCAGATCTCCTCATTTTTTCCATCCTCTTAGTTTGAATCAAAACCCCACCCAGATACACTACTTAAATCATAAAATGCCAGTAGCACTTCTCTCACAAGTCTGAGCCTATCTCTACTATAAAGTGTTTTCAGTATTCATACTTCACATGATGTGATACTTTCAAATTCAGTGCTTTCAGATGTAAACGAAAAGCACATTTGAGTAACTGCACTTATTTATAGTGTTTTTCTGACTGTTTTTTTTTTAACTTAACCTAGTTTAAAAATTCTGATTCTCTCTTCTTGAAGCAGACAGATGTTTGTGTATAAAAACCCTACAGAAATTTATTATAAAACTTCACTTAGCATGATTTCAACAGTTCATGGATTGAACTAATAAATGTCATTATCTCAACATGAGTATAGGTAAAGCTAAAAGAATATCTTGACTCTGCTCATCCCTATTTTGAAATTTTAAGTTACAATTATATTATTATTGGCATAATAACTTAAATACATAATATGTCAGAAATTACTATTTGAAAATACTTCATTTAAGCCAACACAAATTAGCAGTGTATTTTTTCCTCAAATGAGCCAAACTGATTTTTTAAAAACTGTCCCCCTTTAAAAACAGATTACTTTCTCACATTATTATATGATTATGATTTCCCTCCTTTTGCTACTCATAGTTTCCTTCTACCTCCCTGCCTGTCTGAATATATTCCCTTTGTATCTCTCATTAGAGAAAATAAGAATAAAACAGACTTATTAGGGATAATGATAAAATATAGCAAAATAAAATATAATGACATAAAATTTTAAAAAAATCACATTAGGTTCAAGACAAACAAACAGAAGGAAAAGAACCCTAAGAGAAGGCACACGAATCAGAGATGCACTTGTCCCCAACCCCGGAATGAAAACACTAAACTGCCAGCGTTGTGTATATGCAAAGGACCTGGTACAGACCCATACCAGCCCTGGGCATGCCACCTTAGTCTCAGCACTCGTATGAGCTTTGATCTTGTTACTCTAGAGAGCCTTGTGTTCTGGGTGGTCCTCCATCTCTTCTTCAGAGGCTCTTGCATTTTTTCTACCTTCTCTTCTGAGAGATTTCCTGAGCCCTAAGGGGAGGGATTTGATGGAGACCTCCCATTTAGGGCTGAGTGTTCCAAGGTCTCTCACTCTGCTGTTGCTGAAGGAAGTTTCTGTGATGATGACTGACCAAGGCACTGATTACTGAGCATAGTAAAATGTTATTAGGAATCATTTTACTGCTACATTTTTTAGACCAGTAGTATTTGGTTTTACCCTAGGTTCCTGGTTCTTTGTCACCTAAGCAGTGTTTGGGTTCCATCTGATGGAGTGAGCCTTAAGTCAAATTAGATATTAGTTGGTAATTCCTTCCAGCTTTGTGCCAACATTATATCTTACAGGCAGGATTCCATTGTCTATCAAACGGTTTCTGGCTGATTTGGTGCTTACATTTTTCTTTTAGTATCCTACAGAATATCTTCCTCTACCAAAGAATGCTTGAACCTAGAGATGAAAGCAATGTAGGCAGCAGCTCAACTTTTGCTTGTTCAGTGAGTTGTATAAGGTGTTGTCTTCAGCAATGTAGCCTTGCTCTCAGTTTGTGGAGAGCAATCCATTGCCTTGGCAACAGCCTGTTTGTTTGTGGATTACCATGCACCACTTTGGCCAACAACTCAGTTATATGTAACCCAATCCCAACACTGGAAGCTTTATTTTGTGACAAGAGATGAGCCAAATTATTTTAATTTTGTTATGAACTCATCTTCTAAAGTTAATTGCAATTAATAATAAAAACAAACAGTAGTATGTGTTTCTCAAAAATTTGTGGCCATAAGAATTGGTCAGTTGAATCTATAGATATAAACTATTGTAATTATATATTATAATAATGAATGTGTATATCCTGTATAGTTGTATATAATTCATATACATACTTATATAAGTTGATTTAAAATATACAGATCACTTTGTACACTAGGTTTTGAAATACCTTTAAAATGAGAATTGTATTCCAAAATTTTATATATTTGTTAGTTAAATTACTTTTCAAAATTTATTATCCTATAATTGTGTTATATGACTACTTTCTGTAAGTTTAATAGTGTGTGTGTGTGTGTGTCTGTGTCTATATGTCTGTCTTGTCTGTCTGTCTGCCTGAGTAGAAATCAGTTTGTACATTCTTGCTTCAGTTATTGCTGGTTATCTGACAACTTGGTCATCAAATTAGAATAACAACTAAAAACATGATATTAAACTCTCTTGCACCCTCTGTTGTTATTTTGGGAGAAACTACACATAGGTTCCAATATTCTACTGTAATTACACGTCCTATCCTTTTAAAATTAATACTTACTCTACTACATTTAAGACAAATTAAAATGAGCAATGAAGTATTCTGGAGACTTCGTTTGGTGTTCCCTGTTCTGTGGATGTACTTTCAGCACGCCACCATTTCATTGGAAGGCGAACTTTCTGTTGGTGATTTTCTCTTAGTTACTTGTTTTGAGCACCTCCAAATAAAAATCCCTACAGGACACAGCATATTGCATGTACAATTTTCTAGAATTACAAACTCTGTCTTTTTTGTTTTGAAACCTTTCAAAAGTTAAGTTTCCTCCAATATAAGAACCTAAAATATCTATACTAAAATTAAGGCTCTCTAACAGTAAGGAACAGATGTTTTCATTAACATTGGCTGTAATTATTCAACTATAGGATTCAAAGAATAAAGCAGTTTTTTCTCACTTCAAAACTTCATTGCTTTTCCCCATATAACAAACTCTGAAATCTTTTCACAAATATTTCTAGTGAAACAATTCAACCCTGTATTTGATATGTTTTTGATAAGGAAAAACTGCTTTTTCTTTCCCTGTTACATTCTATGGCACCTTGAAAGTTACAGTAATATGACATTTTCACTGGTGACAATTTCAAACTAAAGAAAAAGGAACCAGGCATGGCCTTTTAAGCCCAGCAGAGGCTGGAGCTTCCTGTGCATAGCCAGTTCCAGGCCTGCCAGTCTGTATAAGGATACACTCAAAATACAAAACAAAAAAAGCCGCACAACTTCTTTTTTGAATGAGTTTTTTTTTTTAAATTGATCTTATAAAATCCAGCCTAAATGAACAAGAATTCTGTAGGTAATATTTTGTATATTTAAATGGTCATAATCTTTAGTTTTAAGGAGAAAGAAGATGGTTTTCATGTGTATCATAATACTTTTTCTATACTGATTGTGGAATGCCACACAGGAAGTGACTGCACACTGCTGAAGAGCATGTGTTTCAGGAAATTTCTGTTTAATTAGCTGAGATACTGTCTCTTCTATCTTTTCATTTCATGTTGATATTATTAATTTTTAATGAAAATAAAATGTTCTATGTTTAGCCATATCCATGTAGTCAAAGAATTAGCATGCACACAGCTGTAGTAATCTTAAACATTTAAGCTCTGGATTTTTTTTAAATAACGTTACTCTCTTTGGATGCTGAAATCTATTTTGATTTTTAACGAAAGAAATAAAACAGCCAAATTATCAGAAATGCTCTGGAAGGATGCTTTGGAAAAAGAATCAAAAGGTTCAGCATGAGAACTGAGTCTTTTTCTGAACATTAAAAATGCTGGTCATAGCTGCACAGTCTGAGGTAGAACTAATATTTTTATATGACCCAACACAAGACTGTCATACAAATGACCTTTCAGTTTTTAGAAGCCCTGTAATGAGTGGCATAATTTAGAATCAAAATACCTTAGTATTATATACAAAAACTTAATCTCATTTTTAAACTGAACTATTCACAATTAATATTTGATATGACCAGGTCTATATTGTGTGTGTGTGTGTGTGTGTGTGTGTGTGTGTGTGTGTGTATGTATAACCTTAGATATTTCATTATAAACCAAAATTATAAGATATAATTGAACAAATAATTTAATTATTAAGCTTTAAATATAAAATGATTTTGAAAGTTACATAGTAGGGGTTAGAAATGTAGAATTTAATTATATACTGTTCATAACTTGCTTTGAGGAAGAAGTGATATATTTAATACTATAGTGCTTTTTAAAAACTGTATTTAATATATATATATTTAATGAAGTAAACTATCAAATTTCTACCTATACATTTTATTTTACCCTGGGATATTGCTAAGCTTTTAAAATATTCTTAAAATTTTATTTTCTTGTATATTATCTTAGTCCATACATATTGATTCATTCAAATTTTGATTTCACAAATATTCTTGATTTTTTTATGTGAAAAAATATTATTACAGGAAACATGTCTTAGTCAGTGTTTCATTGCTGTGAAAGAATATCATGACCATGGCAACTCTTTCAGAAGAAAGCATTTAACTGGGATTTGCTTATGGTTTCAGAGGTTCTGTCCATTATCATCATGGTGGGGAGCATAGCTGTGTGGTGGCAGACATGGAGCAGAAGTAACTGAGAGTCCTGCATCCTGCAGGCAACAAAAACTGGACTGTGACACTGG
>NW_004949138.1:242611-250508 GCF_000317375.1 Microtus ochrogaster | reverse complement strand
AAAATACTAAGGCCTTTTGGTAAAATTTTATTTTGTGTTTTGTATTTCTGTGTTCAGAACATAACATTAACAGTTAGCGACCTCTTTTGGAAGAATGTTTAGATGCACTAGAAGACCCTAAAGTGCATTCTGAAGTAACATCTCCCACTGTGCTTTTTCTACCTGTCTCCTCAGGAGACTGCTGGATAGTGTAGCAGCTTCCAGCTTTGTCCTCTGCCTACATCCTCTGTAGCTCTACTAGTGGTTAGAGATGGCAATCTCGTCTCTAACAAAGATCGCCTCTGTTCATAAATATTAGCATGTAATCAAGCTTCAATGTTCCTGTGACTCATAGAAAAACTGCATCATACTGTACTTCTTCTGTTAGTAATGACTTTGGCAGTGTTCTTACGCAAATTAGGAGTTTGGATATTGATTTTTATGTTGACATCCACATGAACGTTTTCCTAAAAGGCTCAGAGTACAGAAGATAATTAGGAGATAGGAAAGCGAATATTTATGTCTGTTGCGAAATTTTTTTTTTAGTGTGCCAGTACATAGAGCTGTCACACAGTGCTTTTTAAGTGAAATACTCACTTTTGCAATATATGTTACTTTAATTTTTTTTTTTTGTTTTTGTCTCTAGGAAATCCAAGTCAAAATGGGAAAAGAACAAATTCTACCTTAGACTCTGAAGGAACCTTTAATTCATATATGTAAGTAATAAGTACATGGTCACACAGTTTTACAAGGTAACGTAGAAGACACAAACCTGTATAAAATTATAGTATTAGAATAACAAGAACTTATAACCCTATCTTCATCATATGTATAAAGAAAAGACAGTGTAATATCTGGCAGTCTGCCATCTTAAGAAATAGCAAAACAGAACATCAGAAATTCTTAAGTACCTATTTTGTCTTTTTGTTTCTTTAATGGTTTCAACCTTAGATTTTGGTTTAGTAAATGTTATTCTTTTTTTACTTTGTTGCATAAAAAAACAAAGAAAAAGAAAGATTAAATATTTCTAATAATATTTGCGTGATTAACCAAAATGTTTAAGTTCTGATTTTTCCTTGTAGGAAAACCGCTGCAATTCAGTACTAGTATATTTAAGCATTATAAGTAGCAGTCAGATAAATGAAGAAAGTCTTTAATTGTGTTACATTGTCCTGATGATTAATTAGTTAGTTCTAATAGTGTATATCAACAGTTTGGAACATAAATATGCACACTGTACATTTGGCAACTCATTTGCATACTGAGCTTTCTTTGTGTCTGTATTCTATTTCCTTCATTGGAGCTGCAGGGTTTATTTCTTCAGCTTACAGGCATGCTGTTAGCTTTTACACTAGGGCCCTGTGTGTAGGAGGCACTTATAGGAAAATTGTGAATAATTTGATTATTATAGTCTGTTTATGAATTCCTGAAGTGACATCTTTATTTTGTAGTAGTGGAGGTTTGTATAAGTTATCAGTCGGCCAGTTGTCATTCATAGTACAAAAAGGTTTTGTTCCTGTGATACTATAGAGGGCTTGTATCTCACCATACATTCATTGCGCCATATTTCCTTTAAATGCTACAGTTCTCTAAATCCTCCTTTTAGTCTAAAAGTACAATGTGAAATTTGGAATGTGACATAGTAAATAACAGACAAATTCCTATATGGACATGTCACAGCTGATCAAAATAACCATCAGAGGTGAATACAACAGAAATGTAAGAATCTATAACTTGGTGTATAACTGAGGAGTGTTGATATATGTGAAATCTATAGTTATGGTATAATGATCTTAAAGTACAAGTGCAATAAGAAAGAAGTGGAAATGATATTATGAAGGAAATTCATTTCCTTTTTATCTATGTAAATTTTATAATTGGTATTTTACAAATTATAGTAAAAGATGTTTTAATTTGAAGACAGTATTGTTTTTTAGTTTATTTTGTCCTTGACTAGTTTAAAGATTAAAGTATCTCATTATTAAATGATAATTTTGTTTTGAAAATGATTACAACTTACTGTAAAGTGAATAATTTTGTTAACTAAATATTTTTAATTAATATTTGTTATTGTTATATTAGAATATTAATTTATTGTAATTTAAAAGTGCAAGGTAAAAAGATCAAGTAGTATAGTATGCAAAAGTGGGTTTTGATAGTTGGCAGGCCAATGCTGCTATTAAGTGGTCTTACAGTATTTAAGGTGTGAATTAGCATTTCTTTGTACCCTGTAGGCAATAACTCTTACAATTTAATTAGCTTATTTTTGAATTTGACATTTAGGTTAAATGCAGAATTCACCGAAATACAGCTCTAGAGTATATTTTCATACTGATTTTACTGGCTAACGAAATTCTTGCAGAATAGAACCACAATACAGCAGCAGCAGAATATTCATTAAACTTACTTTTGAAAATGTGAATTATTTTTGTTACTCATTCTATCTCTTTGAAACTTACTTGAAATAGGTTATCAAAAAAAGTATAGTTTCATGCTTTCAAAACAATGTTTTCTGTAACAGTTTTACCTTTGTGTTAGCTAAACTACCACAAAAATATGTTTTATTGTATTTTTGTTTGCATTTTGTTTTTTTTTTTTTGTATTTGATATAGGGTCTCTCTACATAGTTCTGGCTGGCCTTGAGTGCACAAAGATCTGCCTTCCTCTGCCTCCTTAGTGCTGGCATTAAAGGCATGTGCCACCACTGCTGGCTAGAAATCTTCATTCTTATAGTTAAGACACTTGATACCGTAGACCTCATGAGAACACTTGATACCGTAGACCTCATGAGATGCCAAGCATCCTCACACTGTTACCTAGGACCAGTATATCTGTAGAATGACTGTGGGCTTTCTAACTAACACGCCTCTTTCCTACAAGTTTTTAAAGGACTGAGAAACGGTATATAAACGAATGCATTGGGCACCTGTTCCATTTTGTAACATCAGTCTTATACTGGATACCTTATTCTTTGGGTATTTATTTTTGTTTTTTATTCCTGGCCTTTATCATATATTACATCCTGATGGCAGTTTCCTCTCCCTCCACTCCTCCTATCCCTTCCCTTCACCACCTCCTCTCCCCCAGGTCCGCCCCCCTCCATTTCCCTTCAGAAAAGAGCAAGCCTCCTGGGGATATCAACCAAACATGTCCTAACAAGTTACAATAAAACTAGGCACAGATCCTCATATCAAGGGTAAATGAAGCAACACAGTAGGAGGAAAGGGTTCCAAGGGTCAGAGGCAGCCCTTGCTCCCACTGTTAGGAGTCCTGCATTAACACCAACCTGACAATCACAACATGTATGCAGAGGACCTAGCTCAGATCCATACAGAGTCCATGTTTATTGCTTCAGAGTCTGTGAGCCCCTATGAGCCCTGCTTAGTTGATTTTGTAGGCAGTGTCCTTGACCTCTCTGGCTCCAACAATCATTCCTCCACCAGCTCCCCAGGATTCCTTGGTTTCTGCCTAATGTGGGTCTCTGCATCTGCTCCCACTGTCAGTTCCCTGAGGAAGCCTCTCTGATGACAGTTCGTCTAGGCACTTATCTAACAGTATAGCAGAATATCATTAGGAATCTTTTCATTGGCTTTCTCTTTTATTTTTTTATTCATTCATTCATTCGTTCATTCGTTTACTTATTTATTTGACCAGTCATGTTTGGTCTATCCTAGGTCTCTAGGCTGTCCAGGCTTTGGTTCCTAGCTCTCCAGGCAGTGTTGGGAATATACTCCCTCCATGTCATGGGCCTTAAGTTGGACTAGTCATTGGTTGACCACTCCCACAATTTCTGTGCCACCATTACCCCAGCCCATCTTTTAGGCAGGGCAGATTGTAGGTTGAAGGTTTGGTGACTGGCTTGGTGTCCCAGTCTTTGCTAGCATCAGCCTTGTAGATTCCAGGTAGTTTCCACAGCACTAAGTCTCCACATGGCCCCCCATAGCCCCCCAATTCCATTAACTCTCCCACTACTCTCCTACTCCACTCTCCCCAACCCACCACGTGATCTCTCCTGTTCTCATCCCAATCTGCCCACAGTCCACCCACAAAATCTTTTTTATTTCTTCTTTCTTGGGAGATCTATGCTTCCCCCTAGAACCTTCCTTGTTAGTTAGTGTCTCTAGGTCCCTGGGTCATAGTGTGATTGTCCTTCACCTAACAGCTGACTCAAGGCTTGCACACCCTAGACACTCCAAAGTAAGCTTTATCTCCAGCTGGCTCTGCATGTGCCTTTCTAAGAAAGGGAGGTCCTGACATCTCATTCTTTAGCATATTTCCCCTCCATTCTTTGCTCATCAGTATGAATCTCTGTGTAGGGCAGAGGTAACTTTAGCTAATCTAAGTTTGTTGCTGTATATGCCTGAGTGGATAGTGGGAAGAGGCTTGCGGTCTGAACTGTGGCCCGCTCCTCTAGCTTGACCTTTTCGAGTTCACTTTGTTTTGAATATCTTTCATTTCAAGAATGTCTCATAGCCTCATGAACAGATCTCTGGCTTTTTTATGTGTGTCACAACTTGCAAGGCATAAGGAAGACCTTTAAGTAGATGAGGATATCTCCCTAAAGCAGGGGTGGAGGGTAGGGGGTGGGAATAGTATGTTCAGGACTGTCCAGGGGAAGCTTAGAGGCTCATTCCTGGGAGAAGGCATAAGTGATTCATAAGAAATTTTCCATAAATTCAATATCCCAAAATTGTGCAAATATTAAACATCACCAAAATATGCAACAGGTGAAGATGAAAACCATCAGGTGACTCAGCTTTGCTGGATCTTTGTCAACCAGATGTGCTGGCCTTATGACTTTTGCTGTTCCCATCAGATATGGCTGTGCCAGGATGAAATAACGATTGCAGATGCATTGATTACTTTGGACAAGTCTTATCCTGTGTGCACACTTTGAAGTAAGGATAGTAAAATATGGTTGATCTGAGAAGTGTCAAGTGGTACTGAATATTTGAATATTAATTGCTTTGTCGCCGTCATCATCTTCGAGCTTTTCGTATTGGTTGGGAAATTGGAAAGTATCTTCTTTTTTTTTAAAGTCTTAGTTGAGCCTGGGTCTATCTATATAAGTCCTGGATGTCTTGGACCTCCCTATGTAGACCAGACTGACTTTAAATTCTGAACTGCCCACTTCTGCTTCTTGAGTACTGGGATTAAAGCCTTGTTCCACCATTTCCAATTTGAAAAGAATCTTGAAGCTCAGTCTCTGAGACAAAGTATTTCCAGGTGAGGGGAAGCTGTTGCACTGTTTAAATCACAGGTTAATTTCTGGAACTTGAACAAGTAAGTTCTGAAACATCACCATCAGGGGACTCTTAAGTGTAGCTTTGTGAACCTAATGCTTCTTCTATAGACTTTTTAAAAATAGCCAAGTTTTATTTGGCATTTGTATCTTCGTGTAGTTTTTCTTCATTGATTCAAATAGAACATGGTTGTAGTTAGCACCCAAAGCACCAGAAAGGTTATTACACGATGCCTTGTTTTAGAAGTCTTAGTTAAAATTTGATTGTATATCTTCTAACCATTTAAAATGGAAAATGTCTAAAAATTGAGAAGACATCATTGATTTTTTTTTACCATATTTTATGTTTTTTAAAGACCAGTTTAATGTCTATCCTCAGACATTGATCTTAATTTCTTATGTAACCATCCAAACAAAATCTTGCAGAGTATGATAGAAGATCGTTTGTAAGCTTGGAGAAGATCCCTAAGAGGCTCTCTAGCATGTGGTTGCCCTGTAGAAGAGATGTTCTGTCTGGTCCTAAGAACAGCTCACCGTTTTGTCAAAAGTAACAAGCCTATTGCCAGCACATGCATACAGACTATGACATTAGTCTGTTTTTCTGCAGTACTAGCTGCTTGTATGACTTTACTTGTTAGATGATATAACAGTGACCTATGAATAAATAGAAGGTGAACATATATAAACTTTTATTACTATATCTCTAAATATCCTTTTAACGAGATAATATCATAGCTTTCTACAAAAGTTCAGATAAAATGTATTGTTGAGTTAATGTAGTGCTTTGTCCAGACTTGTAAGGTATAATTCTAATATAGAAAAGAACTCCATTTTCATCTCATTTATCAGTAAGACTTAGCTTGGGTTTATATAGCCAAAAATATACTGTAAATTGGATTTACTAGCCAGTTTGTTTAGAAAAACTCAGACTAGTGTGATGTTAAGCTCTCTGGACTCTTTGGGGGCCCACCACCAGCTCCCAGTGAATGCTCACTGTGGCTTGTCTTAGTTATAAATGCCTGGCCATATTCTAGCAAGATTTTCTTATCTTAAATTATTCCATCTACCTCTGCATTTGTATCTATCTTACTTCTGTATATCTTATTTTATTCTTACTCTGGGGATGGCTGGCTAACTGGGTGACTGGCCCCTGATCCTCCTCTCCTCTTTGCCCTCTTCCTCATTTCTCCTTCTATTTATTCTCTCTGCCTGCCAGTCCTGCCCATCCTGGCTCCTGTTTCACTATTGGCCATTTATCTCTTTATTAGGACCATTTGGTGTTTTAGACAGGCACAGATATACAGAGTTAAATAAACACAGCGTAAACTTAAGTCACACACCTGAAAATAACATTCCCCAACACAGCCTAGTTACTTTGTATTCTCAGAAACTGGAAGTATTGCTTAATTTTCATTCATTGTCTTGTCTTGCATAAATGGAATAGGATAGAAATAAGTCATTGTAGTTTGTTTTAAAATAATAGTGTACATTATCTTGATTCTCATTTTCCATATTCTGTATATACAGTGGTAAAGAATGGAATTTCTTTACTTTTTTCTATTTAATTCTGCCTGTCCCTGTTTATGAGTATATTTCTTCAAGCTGTGACATTCAAGCAAGTGTACTACTAGTATTTTTTTCTGGGTTTGGCAACCAGATAATTTCCCAGTAATAATTCTTTTCTTTTTCATTTTTCTTTTGTTTGGTTGGTTGCTTGGTTGGTTGCCCTGGCTGTTCTGCTCTGTAGACCAAGGTTGCATCAAATTCACAGAGATCTACCTGCATATGTCTCCCAAGTGGTAGGATTAAAGGTGTGTGCCACCACTGACCAGCTATTTTTTGCTCCCACACTGCCCAGCTTCCAGTAATAATTTTTAAGTGCAATGTTACAGACTTCAGTAGACACAAAATGATGAAAACCATTGGAGTTCCGTTTCTAGTCTTTACCCACTAAACCAAAGGTTGTAATTACAGAGAATTTAAATAAATGATTTACTTGAATTAAAAGTTGTATGGAAACCTGAATATCCCCCAATACATACAGGTTTCCTCACACTCCCTCCTTCTCTTATCTCCTGTCTTGTGTAGTTAAAGCCTTGTTGTGAAATAGCTCAGACAGGATTCAGACACTCTACCCTCCTGGAGTTGCCTCCTGATTATTGAGGTTTATGTGTACAACCATTCCTGACTACTTTGTTTTTTTTTTAATTTTTAGTAATAGTATAATAACATAGCTAATTATTACTAATAAAAAGTCGTATTTATTTGTGTTTTTAATGTTTCCTCAAAAACCTGTATTTTATGCTCTTAAAGAACTTTTATTGAAGTATTAAATTTAGGGAATTTTCTGGTTTTATTTATCTTGTCTTATTTGTTTTGGAAAAACCAAAAAAAATGATTTTTCTTCATTATCAACATTTCCAAAGTTGCTTATTTTTGTCAATATGATATGTTCTATAACTCACCCAGTGAAGAGTTCTTGTAGATCTGTTTTTTTAAAGTTAAATCTTTTGTGAGCATTCTTCAATCATTAAGTTTAAAAATTAAGCCAAAAAATTAGCACAAAGATGTTCGTGCATCTTATTTGTAACTAATAACTCAGAAAATTTAATTTCAGGCACTATTTTTTATATTCATGTGTTAGAGTGTCCTTTGTCTCAGTGAAATGATGGCCAA
>NW_004949138.1:241297-241800 GCF_000317375.1 Microtus ochrogaster | reverse complement strand
GCCTGCCTCTGCCTCCCGAGTTCTGGGATTAAAGGCGTGCACCACCACCGCCCGGCCAGACAGAATATTGTATACATAATAAATAAATAAATCTTTAAAAAATTCATGTTTCTAATGTGAAGATGTAAGAATTGGATTTACATACAGTTACCCATTGTTTATAAGGGAGGGATTTTCTTTTAATCTTATGTTTAACATTCATCTGATAATTTTATTTTCATTTCATGTAAAAAGCACCACAAGCTTCAGAGTTAAAAGTTAATTTCCGACCATAAAATGTGTGACCTTTCATTCCTGGATCCAGTGTCAGAGCTATTGTCCTAATTTCCATCTTTGGGGCCACCTTTGAACCAAAGGGAAAAAAATTAACACATTAATATATCTTCTTGAAACAATGAGAATTTGATTGTTGTGGTGGTGATGGTTGGCCTTTGTCTTGTTTTGCTCTGTCTTTTGAGACAGAGTCTCCCTTTATGTTCTTTCCCAGCGTGGAAATCATTATG
>NW_004949138.1:206302-240910 GCF_000317375.1 Microtus ochrogaster | reverse complement strand
AGAGGGGAGCATGGCATCTCTGAGCTCACTTCCTCTTCCTCCCAGCATTCTGTTCTGTTTACTCCTCCCACCTATGTTTTAACCTATCAGGGCCAAGCAGTTTCTTTATTGCTTAACCAATGAAATCAACAGATTGATATATGACACTCCCACATCACAATTCTGCTTCCATTGCTTATCAAGATGTTTTTATTTTATGTTAGTTGAACTAATCTGTATTTGTGTCTGTTTATAATATATTCTCCCTTTGAACTAATTGTTGATCATTTGTGTCTTTGAAAATATGTTCTACTTTAAAAAATTTAATTGTTTGTAACTCTTCCAACTGGTTTTGGGTTTCAAGTTAACACAAGCTAGACTCATCAGAGGAAAGGGTGCCTCAGTGAGATCCAGCTGTAAGGCGTTTTCTCATGTAGTTATCAGTGGGGGAGGACCCAGCCCATAGTTCTTGGTGCCATTCCTGGGGCTGCTAATCCTGGGTTCTATAAAAAGGTAGGCTGTGCAAGCCAGGGGAAGCAAGCAGGTAAGCAGCATCCCTCCATTGCCTCTTCATCACTGCCTCCTTCTGGGATTCTGCCCCATTTCAGTTCATGTCCTGACTTCCTTCAGAGGTGAATAACAATAATAAACCCTTTCCTCACCAACTTGTTTTTTGGTCATGGTGTTTTGTTGCTGCAATAGAAACAGTAACTAAGACAGTAATCTATGTTAACAGCTCAACTGGTTTGAGTTTGTATGGGTCAATTTTTTATTTCTTTTATTTTTCTTTCAGAAATTCCTTTAAACCTATTTTATTATCAAGAGGCTGGCTTTAGGTTTGTTTATTTTTGTATAATCAGTTGTAAACTCCTTCTTATAAGCCCATGTAAATGTTTATCTTTGAAAAGACTGGCATTAATTTGAAACCAGAGGGTAAACTACACAGAAACCTCTACCCTGAGAGTCCCTTTCCTTAGATACATGACTGCTTTTTCTTCAGTTCACAACTGAAGCACCTGCTCTTAGTCCTCCAGGTCACTGTTAGTGTATATGCATGCTATAATGTTTAGCTGTATGCTGTTAAAAAAATACATAAAATTAGAGTTCAAGATAGAGTTATAAATAATTTTTTATCTGTTGGACAGCAGAGTTCTACCATATTAGAACTAGAGACAGACCTCTTGTGACTTGGGTTTTTGGCTCTGCTCCCCCGACACTCACCACACTCTGTCTAATTCTGTCTTTTCAGTCTGGAAAGGCTGAAATGGATCATTATTTCCATGCAAGAGGTTTTAGGGAGGATAAGGTTTGGGTAAGTAAACAACACAGTGATCTGGCCTGCTTCTTTGCCACCTGGCTGCTGATGGAGCTTAAAGAAGAAACTCCCATCTTTTCTGCTTTTCATTCATCCACAGATGACATTTCTAACCATAAACCCTATCATGAATTCACCGAAACATGTTTTATATGTGTGTGTGTGTGTATGTATGTATGTATGTATGTATGTATATGTATATATATATGCCAAAACCTTTGTCTTCTCTCTTAGCTTCTTGATATAACTGAATTTCTGGCTTCAGTACTCTTGAACTGTAGTCGTAATTAAGTAAAATCATCAGGATACTGAAACAGTTAATCTGATAACAGAGGCAGCTACTAAGTGACTAGTGGATGTGCAGCATATTGGATGAAGATGCACAGGACAGAGCAATAATTGATATTTGTGTTAGATGGAACAAAATAGTGTAAGATCTCACTGCTAATTGCTGTGTGGCATAACATTTATGAATTCTTTATTTTGGAAGTCTTCCATTTAACACTTTCAGAATACCAGTAGACTGAGGTGCTTGAAGCTATTCACAATGAAACTTCAAGTAATGGGATAAAGGATTATAAATGTATGCCTTTAAGGAAACTGTTATCTTTTTCCGGAAGATAGAGTTCTGTGAAGGGTTGGTTTGGTGGTTGAGAGCACTTAACTGCTCTTGCAGAGGGCCTGCGTCAGGAACTAGTAGCTCACAGTCATCTGTCTTCTGTCTTCCAGGCACCAGGAACCATGTGATTTCTGTATCAGCATGCACACAAACACTCATACCTTTAAAAAATAAATAAATCTTTCAAAAATAGACACAAGGGAAATCCACTAGAACTAGAGTGGAGAAGAGCAGGTGAACAAGAACAACACATAACAATACATATGTGTGAAGTCACAGTTAAACCATACATCTTTATGCTAACAAAATTAATTTTAAAATAGAGTGGATAACTATGAAAACAAAACTGTTATTTAACTCAGAGACAAAGAAGTTTTTTTTTCAAAGTACATACAACATCCAGATAAAATTATACTTGGATCTTGGAAATATTTTGGTAATCTCAACATTTTCCTGTTGAGGGAGGAAAGGAAGGGAGGGAGGGAGGGAGGGAGGGAGGGAGGGAGGAAGGAAGGAAGGAAGGAAGGAAGGAAGGAAGGAAGGAAGGAAGGAAGGAAGGAAGGGAATCACTGCTGTGATACATCTAACTTTACCATGCCAAAGACCTTGAATAGCACTGTGTTTATGTATGTCTTTGAAAAATTGTAAGTTTTAGCTATGCATAATGTCAAATGTCTTTAATTCTAGCAGCCAGAAGACAGACAAGCTGGTCTCTATAGTGAGCTCCAGGACAGTTGGAGTTACATATAGTGAGACCTTTTCTAGAACAAAACTATAACTTTTATTTGTACGTTTCCATTCTGAAAATGCACAATATGATATGTGCCAAAATTTAAACATTTGAACCTTGTTTGTATATTAACAGTGTCCCAAAAGATTTGAATTGGGTCGCTCAGCCAGCAAAACCTATACCATTATTCCAAATTCCCAAAGCTTACAATCTGGAATGTTTCTAGTACAGTGTAAAGGACAGGGCACTTGATCTATAAGTAAGTGAGGTTCTCACTGTCCTTCATGGGGAGATGTTTTTCTGTTTTTGTTTTTCACAGGCAGTAGAAATCGTTTTCCCAGGAACACTAATGCAAACTAATTTAAATACTTCATATTAAGGTTCATTTCATCACATAAACCATTTATCTTCATTTTAAACTATATTTTCCTGGTTCTTTTTAAATTCGTTGTTGAATTTGGTTTTATTTGGCCTTATGACCCAGATATTAGACATCATTCTTTTCCATATGAACCATTTTTGGTGTCTAATAAACGTATAGTCATCTGTGGAGATTTTCTTTTTTTTTTAAATTTATTTATTTATTAAGGATTTCCGCCTTTTCCCCACCACCGCCTCCCATTTCCCTCCCCCTCCCCCGACCAAGTCCCCCTCCCACATCAGCCCGAAGAGCAATCAGGGTTCCCTGACCTGTGGGAAGCCCAAGGAACCCCCACCTCTATCCAGGTCTAGTAAGTTGAGCATCCAAACTGCCTAGTCTCCCCAAATGCCAGTACGTGCAGTAGGATCAAAAACCCACTGCCCTTGTTCTTGAGTTCTCAGTAGTCCTTATTGTCCGCTATGTTCAGCAAGTCCGGTTTTATGCCATGCTTTTTCAGACGCAGGCCAGCTGGCCTTGGTGAGTTCCGGATAGAACATCCCCATTGTCTCAGTGTGTGGGTGCACCCCTCGCGGTCCTGAGTTCCTTGCTCGTGCTCCCTCTCCTTCTGCTCCTGATTTGGACCTTGAGATTTCTGTCCTGTGCTCCAATGTGGGTCTCTGTCTCTGTCTCCTTTCATCGCCTGATGAAGACACTCACTCATATTTGGTTTCTAGCCATAAATAAAGGACATTGAGCTTATAATTCATGTTCCTAGAGAAGCTAAATAAGATGGTGAATCCAAAGACAAACATATAGGCATCCTCCTGAATATTAACTTTCATCAGGCGATGAAAGGAGACGGAGACAGAGACCCACATTGTGGAGATTTTCTCTCCTGACTTTAACATATATGTGAGAGGGAGCCAGGGAAGGTGACAATGGCAGAACACCCTTGGGACTGGTGAGTGATGTAGAATAAATAGCCAGAAGGGAGGACAGGTCATACCTATGTCTTATAGTTCTTAGCAGTAGCTTCATTCATTAGATGGTCACTTGCATATCTATGTAACCACATGCATTATTTAGTATTTGATGGTGGTTTTTTTTCTTCTGTTATATATGAGTCTGTGTCATGTTGTGAATATCATTGGTGAATAAACTACCTTGGCCTGTTGATAGGGCAGAACTTAGGTAGATGGGGGAAAACTAAACTGAATGTTGGGAAGAGGAAGAAGAGTCAAGGAGAAGCCACCAGAGATGGACTCCAGAACTTTAGCCAGTAAGCTACAGTCACATGGTGATACACAGATTAATAGTAATGGCTTAAATTAATATGTAAGAGTTAGCCAATAAGAAGCTAGAGCTAATGGACCAAGCGGTGATTTAAATAATATGGTTTCTGTGTGATTATTTTTGGGTCTGGACAGCCAGGACAAGCAAGCAACCCCCTCCTACAGATGTGTGATTCCCTCTGTATTCTGTGATTACCATTAATGAATAAAGAAACTGCTTTGGGCCTATAGCAGGACAAAACTTAGCTAGACCGGAAAACTACACTGAATGCTGGGAGAAAGGAGGTGGAGGTAGAAAGAAGCCATGTAGCCCCGCCAGAGCACAGAGGCCGGAAATTTACCCAATAAGCCACTGCCATGTGATAACACACAAATTAATGGACGTGGATTAAATTTATATATTATATTAGCCAATAAAAAGCTAGAGCTAATGGGCCAAGCAGTGATTTAAATGATATAGTTTCTCTGTGATTATTTTTCGTCTGAGCTGCCAGGTAGCGAGGAAACAAGCGGCCTCCTTGAAAAGTGTCATGTGTGGTTTTGTTCAAGGGTTCATATCCCTTGAACTTTAATAGTTGCTGCTTTTAAAATTGAATGTCTGTATGAGTGGTGTTTTTAAACACTCTGAATTTAGTACAGAAACCATGAGCTACATGATGCTACTTAAATTAATTACAATAAATTTGTAATTCTTCATTTGTACTAACCAGATATCAGCTGCTTGGTTGATATATGTAATTGTTGTCATAGTGGAAAGTAAAGTACAAAGCATTCCTTTCACCTCAGTTTCTGTGGACAGTGCTCACCTGGAGGTTGTCAGTCATTTGTAGTCTCATTGTAGTGTTTTGTTCTGTATTTATTTATTTTAGATAAGGGGGTGTCTTTGTCAGTGTTCTATTGCTGTGACCATGGCAATGGTAACTCTTATAAAAGAGAACATTTTATTGGGTGTTGCTTATAGTTTTAGAGGTTTAGTCCATTCTGGTGTTAGGGAGCATGGTAGCAGTGAGGCAAATATGTTACTGGAGAAGTAGCTGAGAATTCTACATACAGATCTGCAGGCAGGTGGAAGAGAAGAAAGCCACTGGGCCTTACTTGGGTCCTTGTATTATCAAAGCCCATCCCCAGTGACATAGTACTTCCAACACAGCCACATTTCCTAATCCTTTCAAATGGTGCCACTCCTTGGTAATTAAGCATTCAAATCTAAGAGCCTATGAGGGCCACTCCTATATAAACCAATATATAGGGCCTATCTATATATTCTTGGTTGTCTTGGAACTTGCTATGTGGACCATTTGACCTCAAACTCACAGAGATCCACATGCCTCTACCTCTTGAGTGCTGGGATTAAAGGCATGTGCCATCATTTGCTGTTTATTAAAGGCATCTTGAGTGAAAACACTTAAAGGATACTTGTATTGTTATAGTGTGTCACCCTAGAAACCATTCTACTCTTGAAAAACATACATGTTCTAAGAGATAGATTTGGCTTTCAAATAGGACATCAGATTTTGGCAAATAAATATCTATTGCAAAATTCATGGAAGATATTTTTTTCTGATACTATGAGTGTGCCTTTACAGAATATCTGGTATTATGTAGTATATGATATGCCACTCTATCTTGCCTGCCTGTGCTCAGTCTCTGTCTTGCCCTCCTCTCTCACTTTTAAATACTTTTGTACTGCTCAGACTGCCCTTGGCTTCCTGACAACCTGAGGTTATATGCCTATGCCTATAGGCATACGCCATGTTTGACGGCCTTTATCATATTTTCTAAGTCATATATCAAGCCCATACCACAAACATTAAATAACTGAGGTTGAATGGAAAGGCTATTCAGGAGATATAGTGGAAGTCACAGGAAGAATTTGAGAAATACCAGTACACCATGAAGTACAAAGTTACTCTCATTGGCATCACAGAGATTGTCTAACATAAGAACCTTTTCTGACCATACTTCTAAATGCTAATCCTTTGATTAGTAGTATAATGACTTTTATTATATTCATTATTATATTATATTCAATTAAGACTTTGTATAAATAAAACAATTTTATAAAATTTGAAACCTTCTAATGAAGTTTTTCTTGATTCCTCTCCTAAAAGTATGATTAAATGAGCTCACCGGTTTCAATGTAATCTTTCATTTAAGGTCACATAAGGAATATGATACATATTTTATTTTTTAAAGTCTTATAGCTATGAGTCTTCAACTGTACTTTAATTCACTTTTTTATATTCTAATGAATGTAAGATAGGGCTCAAGATTTCTAGCCTTCATTTATTCCTAATCTGAATCAGAATTTTTCAATAGATTTTAGCAAGTCTCCATGTGATAAACTAATCTTCACCTTTATCTCAGTGACACCTCATTGAATAGACCATATTTTACCTAGATGCATGAAGAAATTATTTTAAGCTTGTGGGTAATTGTACATTCCATTTTTGTATGTATGTACATATGTATGAGTGATATGCCCTAATGTTTTATTATAGCAGGGAGAAAGGCTTAAGAGTAACTTTTTAAAAATTCCTTATATAGGAAGCAAAAAGCCAGTAGAGTTACTAATTGCCTTTTAGAGACTCGGAGTTCCCTCATTACCTGTGATTTAAGCTAAAAATGAGGTAATTACACATACCATCAGTGTTTGTCTGCTTGATCTTGGCACCTGCAGGCCTAGTGTTGCAGCTTACCGTACCTCATGCCACGCTCACGCTCTGTAGTCTTATGCTGACATACTTAATTTATGCCCTCCATATTTCTGTTGATTTCGAGTTAGATGGTTCTTGTTCTGTTTGACTAGTATTTTCAAAATCATTCCTTTAGATGATATTGCATAGAATATTGAAATTATGATACACTCCTTTTGCTGGTAGAAATCCTTAATATGTTTTCTATATATTGGAAACAGGTTTAAAGTAGTCTGTTTCCCTTTGTGTTTGCTTTAAAAGGTATGGTCATGGATGATATGATAAATTTTAAAATCTTATATTATACATTAGGAACACAAAATTGTGCATGCATTTTTATGCCAAGTCTCCCTTCCTTCGTGCTTCTTTGGTTTTCCATATTCAGTGCTTCTCATAGATCATCTCCTCCATACCTTCAACTGCATTCCTTGCTGTTGACCATAACAAGGTGATGTGAGAGCTTTTGACCTTTGCTCCTCTGCTACATGACCAGGTTCTGAGAGTTACTGTGCTATCACACTTTGACTGCACATCCCAGAAGCCTGAGAATCCGCCTTCATTTTCTTTTCCCACTTTGTGTTGCTTGCGTTTTTTCACAGTGATAACCCTTCTCTTCTTACCTACTGAGCAGTTCCGGGGTTATTAAAGATCAAAATAACTCTGCATAAAACTCCAAATAGTAAAGATTTCCAATACCATACTCTATGTATTTTGCAAACCCCCCTTACTATAGTTGTTTGAATTTTGTTCACCCACCTCTTTTTTATTTTACTGAATGCTGTTTGAGTTTTTTAATGTCACTGCTATGGGGACACTGTTCACTTCCTGATGATATCCAAAATTTGGGTAGAAATTACCATATATAACACACTCTGTCTGTAGAATATGGATGTATCCTGTAGTTTACCGTAATCTAGATCACTGATTAAATTTTCTTCTCTAAATTTGGCACATAATTATACACCACTTTAGTGACAAATTAACAAACAATAGATTTAGAAGACATCAATTAGAAACTACACCAGCATGCACAAGAACTGTAAAAGTTCAAATAACAACTTATTTGCAATTAATACCTGCTTGAGAGGGGAAAATGGAGTGATACTGGGTATTTAATTACACTCCTAGACAATCTGATGCTTAACGGTAGTTGTCCAACACAGAACTGACTCCGTGTTTTCACCCTGTGTTTCTCCTCTTTTTTTTTTGGTCTCTCTCTCCCTCTCCTTCTCAGTCTCTCTCTATTTTACTTTGAACTTCAACTTTTTTAAGAGAGAGAAAGAGAATGAAATGGGGAGCAGAGAGGGTGTGTAAGGGAGGAGTTGAGGAAGGGGAAAATATGACCTAAATATGTATGAAAATTTTTAAAAGGTTTCATAATATAAATATTTGAAAATGCATTATAATATATAATTGAAAACAGATGATATCTTTATAATCAATAGCTGTGTTCATTCGTTGAATATTCATAATAATTTCCTAGATTTTGGTGTTGTGACACACACCTTCAATTCCAGTACTCAAGAGGCAGAGGTAGGTGGATCTCTGAGTTTAAGGCCAGCCTGATCTACATAGGGAGTTTCAGGCTAGCCAGGACTACACAGTAAGATGCTCTGTCAAAACAAAGCAAGCTGATTTTCATGTCAGAAACAAAAATCAAAACAAACCATTGCAGAAGGCTAACTATGGAACTAAGTCTTATTGAAAGGGAAGTCATCAGTTACAATTGCAAAAATTTGCTATTTTGCTGCTTTGGGTTTGGAGTTTTTTTAGGGAACAGTCACTACATACTTGGCAAGTTTTATTCATTCACAGTGGTCTCCTTCAGGAGTACCTGTGTAATTCCAAGTACTTATCAGCATTATCAGATTAATTCGAAGACAGCCACTGCTAATCAGTGTTTTAGTGCTGATTGTTTTCAGGGATCTAGTGCCTGCAGTGGTAGAGTACTTGCCACTTAGTGGCACTAATTAATGCTTTTTCTCAAAGGGGTAGCTAAACATCAAGGTCTCTAACCCCAAAGTTCAGGGAGCATCATAGAAAAGAGGACCTAAAGAATGTAAGAGCCAGAGTACCAGGGTGCCTGTTGAAAGATCATGTCTGAGCTTCAGCCATGAACTTAAATGATATGATTGCCTGAATAACATGTAAACAATGTTACCACTAGTTGGACTGCCAGGTTGAATGGAATCTGTCACCCAAAACCTTACTGGTAGGGAATAGCTCCAGGCAATTAATGAGGAGGGAGAATGTCTTTCCTAAAGAGGAGCCCACCTAAATATATCCAGTACCACATGTTCAGCCTTACATAATTCATACTAGCAATACTAACCAAACAGACTTAGTAAGTTCTCTGTATTAGTTTTTATCTATATAAAACAGTAATACTAAAAAGAAACCCATGACTTTGAGAGGGAGTTCAGGATACGTGGGAGGGAATTGGAAGGAAGAAGGGGAGTAAGGAAATCTGTAAATACATTACTCATATATGAAATCTTTAAAAAGTAAAAAAGTAAAGAATTCTTAAATGTTTAAATGTACCGGATCATTCTTCACTGTGGTCATTCCACATCTTCTTGGTTGGACTGTTGACAACTTACCTTCTTTCTGCCTTTAAACGGAATAGTAACTCACAGCTGAGGAGAAAGCATGAGATCCCATTTCTGTCCTGCTTGACTGACAGATCATTTTCTTTGTGCTGTCTGAATCATGCTGTGTCTTTAGTTCACTTATTCTTAAAGGTACTTTTCCTAATTTACATTGATTTGCTTTTTCTCTTGTGAGTGTTTAATTTTTCTAAATATTTGTTTCCTCATTTGAAAAGAGTAGTTAAAGACACATAATTAAGGAAACTGGCTTCTGTAGGGGTGAAAGTTTTTTGTGTAGGTGGTGGTGATGCATGCACTTGGTAGGCAAAAGCAGGTGAATCTCTGTGAGTTTGTGAGTTCCAGGACAGCCAGTGTGAGCTACATATAGAAACCCTGTCAGGAAAAACAAAAACAAGCAAACCAAAAAGGGTTTTTGTCTGCAGTATTGCAATTAACTTTTTATCGTTTGGTGGCATTTATTGACAGGTTTTTCCAGTTCAGATCTGCCCACTACTACCCTGTATATCTGATATATAATATAAGACAAAATTTGCTCACTAATTTTTATTTGTTTATGCTAAGTAAATTAAGAATCTCTACCACCAAGTCCTTAGTATTTCATATTATTTTCCCCAAAGTTCATGATCAGTTAGTTCTATCATTCATATTTATGCTCACTAAAAAAATTTATTTTGGCTCAGCTTCTCTTGCCCTTTGTAGTCTCTTTTACTTCAGATAGATCAATTCTTGTAGCTGTGACTTTAGTTATTTTAAGTCTTTAGTTTTAATTATAATAAAACCATTTCTTGTACCCAAGAGCTTTGTTAATCTTACCATCATTGGTTTAAAGATTTGTCTGTTCACGCCCCATTGTGTCTCTGTGAATGCTAAGCAGTTAGTAGACACTGCATGAGTATTGCTTTTTATCACTTTATTGGTCAAATACTATTCCATAGAAGAGACAGTAGATTACCTTGTGGCCTTTGTGTGCCTCCGTCATTAGAGATTTCATCAATTTGCAGTGTTACACCTTAATTAAACTACATGTATAAATAAGTTTAAATGATTGCAGATTTTAGAGATACTCAAATTTCTTTGCCCCAGGCTCCTTTCCTTTGTGCCAGTCAAGGCACAGGGTCAATTCAAGGCACTCATCACACCTAATAACTGTGTTTCATTGCATAAGGGGCACAGAAGCCTACCACTACCTTAGAAGCCTACTTTACTCGATGGGATGGCAGTCTAGCCAGAGATTAGAAGTCACTAGTTCATACTTCTTTTTCCTATCCAGAATTATTGATGGCTTCCAGGCCATGAAAATACTTGTTTTGTTTGTTTGTTTTACAAATTAATTTGGGATTCAGAATACATTTGAAATCTGTTCATTTTGTTCACAAGCTGAGACAGATCTCTGTAATGTGCTTCTTTATCTTATCTTTGAACATTATGAGAAATTCATAAAAACATAATATGAGTGTATGTGTAGAACTTATTGGAATTGAAAACACTTATTATTTAACACACTGAGTCCATTTAGTGCTGCACATATGGGCCTAGATTTATCCACTGGGGCATGGGAAATCAACCCATGGCTTTGTACTAGTCAAGGTTCTCTAGAGTAACAGAATTTACAGAATCTCTCTCTTCTCTCTCTTTCTCCCTTTTTCTCTCCCTTTTTCCCTCCCTCCCCCTCTCTCTCTCTGTGTATATATGTGTATACAGATACATATCTTCTCACCTCAAAAGGTCTGTAATAAAGCTGTGTGGTTTTTTGTTTATTTGAATAAAAAGTCCTTCACTGGTGTGCCCTCTGTTTTTGAGTTTCAATTAATTCCAGGTGTAGTCAAGTTGACCACCAAGAGTAGCCATCAAACTTCTCCCCAAGCAGTCATTAACTGCCAAAGTTCCTCAGATATGCTTGGGTGCCTCAGGAGTTCCTCCGGACTCCTTGTTGGAATGTTAAACAAAGTTGATCTCTACAAGGCCTTGTGTAGGTCACCACAGCTTCTCTTGAGTTCATGTGCCCAGCAGGCATCGTGGCACTTGTAAAAATAAGTTTGCCCTACAGTGGAGACTGAAATGCCTATGCCATGGAAATACCCAGTCCTTATATAACATTTTTTTTAAGGTAGATATTATTATTTTGTCCTTTCTCAACATACATGGAATCCGGCCACTGATGACCTTGTGTTTTTGAGGTTTCAGTAGCTTTCTTTTGGGTATCTTTCTTCAGAGATTGTATCTGGGATTTTAGTTTTGATACTGAATTTTGCATCTTAAGTAAATTTTATTGTAGTATTTGGAATGGAAGGGTAATTTCATAAAGCAGATCTCAGTAGCCTCAACTGTTGACAAAAGACTCTTATCGTTTAATTTGGTGCAAGATGCTGGGAGTGTCGGTCTAATTTCTTTAGTCAACCTCAGTTAATGGTTTGGGACAATTAATTTCCAATTGTTTCCCAGTAGAGCAGATTTACTTGTATATTAATGAGGCGCAGGTGTGGGCCCCTGGTGCCTGCATGCCTATGAGGCATATTTCAATTGTTTATCTACTCAGCCGCAGGTACTACAAGGTATTCAAGCTTGCCTTTAACAGTTTTTATGTTGTCTTGAATTTCTCTGCACCTGTTAACATTTTCACACTGATGGTGTAATGAGCTGCTGTGGAGATTTCAGTAGGAAACATGCACTGTTGAAAAGGGGTTGGTTCTGTTGTATTTAGCTGTCCAGCCTAGCAAGAAACAAATCAGAGTTACTCAAAGAGTTCGTTCATGTGAGAAGTCGGTACAACCAACAGGCCATTTCTTTGTTATGTAATTTTGGAAACAGGTGTACTTTTGTTAATATATAAATAAGTCATATATTTTTATAAAGAGTCATTTTTCTTATTTATTCACTGAACTATATTACCAGTGTTTTCGAGGAAATGGAATAGCCTCCATAGACATTACAAATTTCAGAAGCTAGGATAATTATAGTGATCTACATATTCATTAAATCTACAGAAGAACTGTGTCCAAGAAGACAGCCATTCGTTCAGACACAGAACACCACTAAATATATGCATTTTAGAAGTTAAATTTCTTAGGCTATTTAAAATTAGTTTCATGTAGCACTCCTCTTGTAGAAGGATTTTAACAGAAGGACACCACTGATCTGGTTTCTTTCCTACAGGAAAGAATGGGAAGAACTATTTGTAAACAACAATTACTTGGCAACAATAAGACAGAAGGGGATTAATGGGCAGCTGAGAAGCAGCAGGTTCCGCAGCATCTGCTGGAAGGTAAGAAGGAAATATTTATTTACAGTTGGTGGTGGAAGTGTATCAGCACATTACCTATGCCCTGGAAGATTACCACACAGGGATCACTGAATCTTCCAGGTGATTTTATTCCTTTTTTTTTTTTTTCTTTTTAGACCATTCATGTTTATCTTGCATAGGACATTTACTAATAAGGTTGAGCCACTTGGGCAAGCAGAGCTAGTAAATGAATCCTTTGAAGTAACTCTTTTTACTTCTTTTAATGGTGAACTTTTCAGTGAAGTACTGTTAAATTACTTGGAGGAGGCTTTTTAAAAAATATTTATTTATTTATTATGTATACAATATTCTTTCTGTGTGTATGCCTGAGGGCCAGAAGAGTACACCAGACCTCATTACAGATGGTTGTGAGCCACCCAGCTTTTTTAGATTTTCTTGAAGTTGGGCATGAGAATGAAGTGGGTAAACTTGAAGTCCCTATTATCTGAGCTGCTATCATTAGTCATCCTCCTTTTGTCTCACTAAAGAGCACGTGGAAAAGACTTGACATTCTTTTCTTAGAAACATAAATGGAGGGCAAGCAGGAGAGCAGAAGGAAACTGGGTCATTCTCCTTCAGAGAGAAGGGGCATTGGTGACCAAAGTGGTAATGTAATCTGTAGTCATCTTTTTAATTGCTTTGAAAACTTAGCCCTTTTTGTTCTCTAAAATGAATGAATTTGAGTGTAGACTTACTTTTTAAATGACCTCTATCAGTATTTTTAGTACTATCTGCATAAATTGAGCATGTAAAGTCTGTGCAAATCAAAATAATAAGAAATACATGATGTATTATATAGTTCTAGATTTAATAATTTAGATTTAATAATGAAAATGCGTTTTTCTTTCTTAAGAGGCAGACAAGAGACCTGCTGCTAGAAAATTGGTATTCAAATATTTGTGCCCCACCCTCACTTCCTCTTGTTTAAGTATATTTCATTTACTGAAAATAGACCTAAGTCTGGATTCATTTTATTAATGTATTAAATTAAATCATATCTGTCATTTTAAGAATGTTACTTTGATAAGCTGACTGCTAGTTGTAAATTACATTCTGTGCTGTTAAAGGAGCAGCCTCACTTCATGCCCTCAACCCTCAGATCCCTCCATGTCCTGCAGACGCAGGGATTGCTTACAGGTGTTACCTGCACTAGCTCCCTATCAGTTCCAGGGCAATTAGAAATGAACCTCCGTCTGTGTTCCTCCCTTTTTAGAATAAATCTTGAAGAAAGCTTAAATCTATTTTGTGATTTAACTTTTTAATTCTTTTTTAACCATTGATTATTTAGTTTTTGACTATTCTAACTATTTTTAATATATCCATGAGCATATTATTGGGAATTGAAATGGTTATATTGAATGGAACATGTCACGAATGGGGTGTTTCTTTATATTTTCAAGCAATTTTATTTAACCTGATTTTCATACTTAGTAGATTTTACTTTTTATAAAGTTATCTCTTTTTCTCTCCCCCAATAGCTCTTTCTTTGTGTTCTTCCTCAAGACAAAAGTCAATGGATAAGTAGAATTGAAGAACTAAGAGCATGGTATAGCAGTATTAAAGAAATAGTAAGTAAAGAGCAAATGTAACTAATGCAGTTATTTTCATATGCTTAATTTAAAGTTCAGCAGCCTCTGATCTTTGATATGTCTCTTTCTTTACCAGCATATCACTAATCCGAGGAAAGCTGTTGGCCAGCAGGATCTGATGATCAACAATCCCCTTTCACAAGATGAAGGAGTAACGTTCCTTTTTATTATGTTTATTTTCTTCAATTATTTCATTATTTTATTTGTATGAATGTTTTGCCTACCTGTATGTCTGTGTAACATTTGTGTATCTGGTGCCTTTGAAAGCCAAAGGAGTCAAGTAGATCTCCTGAGACGGCAGTTATGGGTGGTTTTGAGCCACCATATGGTTGCTGACAACCAAACCAAGTCCTCTGCAAGAGCAACCAGGGCTCTAAACTACTGAGCGCTTCTCTATTCTTGTTCCAACCTTTTCATTCTGAAAATCATGCTTTAATGATTTATGTCATTTGCTTAGGGTAAGGGTATCTTATCTGAAAATCCTTATGCAAACAATGTATTTCATGCCGTGTTTTCATTATTCTAAACGCTGAACTACCTAGATCCTGGTGTGTGTGTGTGTGTGTGTGTGTGTGTGTGTGTGTGTGTGTGTGTGTCGCATGTATATATGCACACCTGTAGAGGCCAGAGGTGGACATAGTATCCTGCTCTGCCATTCTTTGCCTTGTTCCCTTGAGACCAGGTCTCACTAAAACTCCTGCTTGCTTTCGGCTAGACTAGCTAACTGGGATCCATCTGTCTCTGCTCCCCACTGCTGAGGTTAGAGCCACAGAAAGCCACGCTCAGCTTTGTATGTGGATCCTGAGAATTCAAGCCCAGGGTCTCATGCTTGCATCTTATCTGCTGAGGCATCTACTCAGCACCTGTGGGCCCAGCTCTTAGAGGTTCTGCACCTCCCAATAGTGCTAAGACGCTAAGCTGTCAACACAGCGGCTGTAGGAACTGTCAAATCTACCCCATAGCAATTTCTCTGGACTATCCACTGTACTGTAAATTATTTCTTGCTTTTTAAATGTAGGAATGCTCTATTTTGAGAAGTAAATGCAATTTTAGGTTGGCTGTTGTCTTCCAAAATATGTTTCATTATTATTATAAATTTATATACTTAATTTTGACTTTAACCATATTGTCATTAATACAAGCTGTGTTTCAGCGTAAAAATGGCTACATGTTTTCTTGGACTCTGTTTTCCTTGGTGGAAAATTTGCCAGAATTTGGCTAATTTAATTAAAAACATCAGTCCATTAGAACATAGGGAAATAAATGGATTGTCTATTTGTCCCTGCCTAACTTTCAATTATCCCTGAATAATTAACTGCTAATTATAGGCTTGTGTCCACAGTCTAAGAATTTTTCATGTTCAAAATTAAATTTTCAGGTACTTGTTTCCGGGCCTGATCACATGGGTTCAGTCCCTGAGACATGTAGGGGCTGGTGTGTTGGTGCGTGTGTGCATGCATGAGTGTGTGTTTTAAGTGCAAGGGGTCTCGTAAGATCTAACTCTAAAGTGATTAGGAAGGAGGCATCAGTTTTTTAGTGAAATAAAAAAAAAAAACTAAGGAACACCTTAGAAGTCCACACTTGGCAGGACTATCCCTGGAAGAAAGCAACTACCTGTAGTGACTGTGGAGAAGCTCATATCCTGGTGGAGTGTAGCAGTTACTACTTGACAGAGACTATATAACTTTCTCACTTGTTGCTGCTCTGCACCTGTGTATGTAGCTGAGGAAAAAAAATTCCTCATTTTATAGGTATCTTAGTAATTTTCTGATGTAAACTTTGCTATATCATCATAAGCTATTACATAATTTTTAGATGGTTGGACTTGTTCCTTTGTTTTGTTGAGAGAAGGCCCTACTACTTGGATTTGACTAGACTGGAACTTGATAGGCTGTCCCTCAAACTCACAGAGCACTGCCTGCTTCTGCCTCCAAAGTAGAAGGGATTAAAGTTGTGTGCCACCTTAGCCTATCATTAAGAAATTTTTAGACTTTCCCCAAGTTTACATTTTGAAAATGTAAATGCCTCTTGTGGAAGAAAAGAGCAGTGGAAGTGCCCTTCATCCTACAGAGATGATAGAACCTTCAAAAATGTATACAGTAAGGAAAATTGAAAAAAAATGTAAGCTTTTGAATTAGAGCAAATTTTAATAGAAATTATTTCTGCCAGATTTCCTATCTCAGAAATCCAAAGTGACAGCTTAGAGAATAATAAATTCAATCACTTAAATTATTAAATTGAAGTCATAAAAGTCACACAGTGTGAGATTGTTCTAATTAGGTTATTCTCATTTTCCAGAGCCTTTGGAACAAGTTCTTCCAGGATAAAGAATTGCGGTCCATGATTGAGCAGGACGTCAAAAGAACGTAGGTAGAGCTGTGTTTGTCCATTGATTCAGAACGATGTTTACCACAGTGTGAGATCCATAAAGAACCCTAAATTGTCTTAATTGTTTTCTACTTACTTAATGCAAAGTTGTTTTTCTAAATAAATTTTGATTCCACAAATTTTTTTTCTTAAAGATTTCAAAATATTCAAAATAAAGTGAATATCAACCAAAGAATGCTAGCTTTATCAATTTCTGATAGTTCACATTATTCTAAAGGGATTTTATTGTGTGATTATTTATATTGATAATACTTGGACAGCTTATCTCTGTATATATATGAATTGCCTTCTGGCCAAATTACTCTGTATCCTTCTCCTTCCAGTTTACTGTGGTTATCCTTCTTGCTTTCCTCTGGGTGCTGCTCAGGTGTGTGAATAACCGGTTCTGGTAGTCTATCCAGCACTCATATGAAAAACACCTCTTTTGGCACAGTAAATGTTCTATCACTGTTACAAACCAGCTTCATCTCTCTGCACTATCTCTTGGGAAATACTCTCAATATCCTCTCTCTCTCTCCTTGTACTTTTCTGTGAATGGGGATAATAGTAATTACCTCCCAAAGTTTGTATGGATTCCCTTAAGGTTTATTGTCCTTTTGCCAGAAGTTCTTGCGAGCAAATTATGTCATATTTTGACTGTCTATTTAGAACTTGCCAGTTAGTAATCCTTAGTCTAAACATTCTAAATCCTAAATGTTTGAGAATTCAAAACTTTTTGAATATTGATTCAAAACCCTCAAAATTTTTGATTTTGGATTTTTAATTAGGGACGTTCAACATGCATGCAAAATAGAGTAGTGTTTTAGCTAGTAAAGTTAATTATTGGAGCTGCAAATCTGCAAGAGAGTGCATCACAAATACTTAACCTTCTGCAACTTTTCCAGTGTCTTCCACTGTAATTCTGTCTCTGACAGTGTCAGGCCTCTAGCTTTCTAGCACTCACATCGTGCTTTTTTATTCCAGAACAACAGAGAGTCAGATGACTTCAACTACCACCAAATTACCTACACTATTCAATACGTAGAATAAATGCTTAAAAACGACAGTATTCTAAAGAATCAGGAGTTGAGATCAGCTATACTGCAATTAGTGTGTGAAGTGAAAATCATTTTAGTTATCTTGCCTCTCCCAGTTAGTTCAGGAGCCACCCACTTTAAAGATAAGCTCGTAGGGTTAGTTCTTAGTCTCCTTCGCACCGATTTTCGGGAGCTAAAGCACCTTTGTATTGGCACATATGAGGCACATGGAAAACAAAGGGATTTCCTTATTGACCATACAACTTTGTTAATCATTGTCTAAAAAACAGACCTTATGGTAATAAAACAGTATTGCATGTTACTAGCCAAAATAGTAACAGTGTCTGATTTTAAAAATGTTAGAGCTATTCTATCTCAGAGGAGGAATTTTAATTCAACTTTCTGTAAATCGTAAATGGAAGTGGGTGGATAATGGCACTGGCCTAGAACCACACATTCAGAAACCATAGTGTTCCAGAGTGATCAAAAAATATAAAATAAGAGAGGAGTATGAATTCCTATAAGCACCCCACGTAAGAAGAGCTTATTCATCATTTTGCTTATAGCTCAAATATTTCTTCCTGGCTGTGTAAGAAACTGTTAGATCTTGAAAACACACACACAAAAGCTGTTCTGGTTTTTATTTGTTTGTTTTCTGTTTTTCTTTTTCCCAAAGAATGTAAGATATGTACATCAATACATTTAGAGTTAATTTTTTTCCTGTTCTTTTTTTTCTTTCCTTTTCTTCTAGAATATTTGAAGGTAAGTACAAGATTCAGGGTAGGTATATGGGAGAGTCTAAAGTGTAGCTGTTTATAGTATTATAGAGTTTAAAGTGTAGCTGGAAGTCTGGGTGATTCCTCGCTAGCTTTTCTTGAAGTCTCTTTATACAAGAGAGGAAGTTACCATACCTTCTCTATTTAAGATTTCACACTCCTTTAATCCTAGTACTACAGAGGCTGAGACAGGGTGACGTCTGGGAAATCCAGGCCAGCCTGGTTTATGTAGCAAAACCCTGTCTCAAAGAAAACAAAACAAAAACTGAAGAACAAGAAAAAAAAATGCAGAATACGTACTATTGAAGATAGAGTAACTAGTTTTACCAGATTGCAAAATCATCAAAGTCTAATAGCTTGAATATTATTACCACATTGCATCTGTTGGTGGTGATTTTGTTGCTTTTAAAACAGGGTCACATTTAGCCCTAGTTGTCCTTGCATTCCCTACATAGCCAACAATGGCCTTGAACTCGTGATCTTCTTGCCTTTACCTCCCAAGGGCTAGGATTAAAAGCATGAATCACCATCCCTATCTTCTAGTGATCTAAATCCATCATTATCAGTTGAATCTATAAAACTACTGGTAATACAATGGAAGGGGGAAAAGTGCAGTTCAGAGAATTTATACTTTCTTAAGTTGTTACTTAAGAATTTTGGGTTTTTAAAACATACTGGGTTGCAGGACACTGGAGAATAAAAGAAGTCTGATCACAGGATTTATCTTTACTGTGGAGAGTTATTAATGATGGTAACAGGTCTGGAGGAGCAAAGTGGAATAGTGGGTAGGTACTGAGAGAATAGCTCAAGTTGTATTTGCTTTAAGAACTATGATCAGAGAAGGCATCTCTGTGAAGAAGAAATTTGTACTGAGATGTGAAAAGAAAATCTTTATAGACCACCCTTTTAGATCTAGTGGAGGAGTATTTCAGGCAGTGGGAGCCTCTATTCAAAGCTTCCCCTGAAAATGAGTGTTGAGAGAAACAAAATGAAGTTAGGTATTACTAGGACTAAGTAATTTAAAGAAGGGAATATAAGAAGATGGGAACCCCTACACAAACATTGCTCGGATTGGTTTCCATTTTTAATGAGCAGCTGTTGGAAGATAATTTGGGTCTTCAGAGGAAAAGGATACTAGTGAGTTAAACTAAAGGTGCAGCATTGAAGAAGGTGTAAATAGATTGAGGACACACATTTTATGTTTCTAAATACAAACCAGGTTACTCTATGGGCTTCTCCTCACTCACTAGTTCTGTTTAATTATTCCTGCTCTGCTTGGCGTTTTTAGCCTCCTATCTCAAGGTGGTTGCTTAATTGTTCTCATTGGATCTATTGATACCTTTTCTACTCTAATCCAGTCCATGTGCTCAGTCCAATCACTCTTCTCAAAGCAGGTTTATAATCCTGCTTTATAATCTAAAACTTGTGACTGTCTATGGCCATAGAGAAATGGATTTTCCCGCCTTCTACAACACACATCTAATTATCTTCACAGTGTTATTTTCTATCATTGGTCCAAGATCAGGTTATGCCTAGCATTTTAGTTAAACACTGCTTGCTGTTGAGTCCCTGCCACTCACCATATCCATGACATATTTTATGGACTTTCCGCCAGTTTTTTTGAAGTTTGCATTTTGTTCAGTTTTCCTGTAACTTTTACATGTTATTTAACTTAGGTCTTATATTTAAGTCTATCTCATATGCATTTAAACATTTTTATTAATTTCCAGGGTTTTCAGGCATAATAGATGCAAAAATAAGTATGACATGTACCCAGTAAGAAATTCAAATCTAATAGGGAAAAGCAGAAAAAAGAGATTATAATGAGATCAGTTAGTGCCATAGGAGAAGCCATGTGTCCAAGACCTCTGGTGTTAGTCTATGTCTACTTCTGATCTTATGGATAGACCCTGATATTGTTTTATTGTTGTTGTTGTTGTTGTTTTGATTTAGGCTGGGTTTTTTTGTTTTTTTTTTCTTTATTTTGTTTTGGTCTCAAGATACATTGCCAGAGTGATGCACAATAACAGCCAGAGATGGAAATAGTCAGTGATGATCAGTGTTTCTTCGATTTCACTAGGCTTTTTAGCATTTTTTCAATCTTACAAGACATATGCACCTCTAAGAAAAAGACTCCTAAGATCAAACTTCTAGTTTGACCTTAATTAAGGTATTTTACTGTTGGATTGATTTCATCTGGCTATTCACTGTATTAAATATTTTCTCTTACATTATTTTAACATCTTTAATAAGCCACTACTCAATTTTTACTGCAGGACGTTTACATTCATTTCAGATTATTTGTTCCTTATCTCAGGCTAATGAAGTGTTGAAATAGGTGCAGCGGGGCTGCGTCCCCGGCACCCAACTGTCCGCATGGCTAGCTTTATCTGAAATAATTACATGGAAACTGTATTCTTTTAAACACTGCCTGGCCCATTAGTTCCAGCCTCTTATTGGCTAGCTCTTACACATTGATCTAACCCATTTCTAATAATCTGTGTAGCCCACAAGGTGGCTTACCAGGGAAGATCTTAACCTGTGTCTGTCTTGAGTGGGAGAATCACGGTGACTGCCTGACTTAGCTTCTTTCTCTTAGCATCCTGTTCTGTCTACTCCGCCTACCTAATTTTCTGTCCTAGTAAAGGGCCAAGGCAGTTTCTTTATTTAACCAAGAAACAACAGATAGAAAGATGACCCTCCTCCATCAATGAAGTTGTAACTATCCCAATTTTTATTACAGAAACAAAACTTTGCTACAAGGTAAATCAAGGAATCCAGTCTCTAGAATTTCTAATTTAGATTTTGGATTGTTCTGGGGGGGGGGGGGATTGCCATGTTTTAATTCAAAAGCTCCAATGTTAGCAATTTTAAATTTTTAACATTATTTAAAATAACTGAGTTCAGGATGCAATAGCATGTTCATACTAGATGCCAAAGAAATATGTTATTTGGTCTATCAAGGTCTATTCTAAAAATACACAACATCTATAGTACCATTTGTAGATTAACATACTATGAGCTTTGCCAAATAGTCTTTTCTTTAGATATATTCTGTCTCCTAAAGTAGATGATTAAAGTTCTTTGAGTTAGTATTTTCCTATTAACTTCGGCCATACTTAAAAGTATACCTGTTTGCCTCTAGGCTCATCATCATCTTTAACTTTTGATCGTTTTTATTCTCAGTCATTGTTAACATCTTAGATAGTTCTGTTTCCTCTGTGAGTCTACAAGATAGAATATTTTTATTTTATAGCTTGCTTTTATTTATAATTTATATATAGGCCAAACAAACGTTGTATCCTCATTTTTAAAAAAATACCTTTTGTCATTAATAGCAATATTCTCTTTTAACCTGAAGATATGTATTAGTCACTTCGTTAGAAACCACATTATCAGCAACTAAGGTAATTTTGAATAAAATTTTAAAATTAAGTCTCATATACATTAATCACATTTAAATCTTAAGAGCTATTGGACAGACCTATGTAGAGCGTTTCAAACTTTGCAGAGGCTCTGTTGAATAGCACTGTATAGATAATTGTTATTTTTGTGTAGTATATTATATGAATATGTTTTAGGTTTACTCATATTGCATATGGAAATGGCATATGCTGACTGTTTGCATTGTTTTCCCTCCCCTTGAGAAGTCTCCAGTTTTATAATTTATGAGACTTATGTAAGTTTTGGTCAAGTGTAATTCTCTATTACATTGTGATGTGCTGATAGCACGTAGACCACTGTTGAAAACCCTCATATATTAGTACTATCTAAACAGTTTTACAGAACTAATTTATTTAATTACTAGTCTTTTAAATGTGAAGTCTACCTTAGCCTTCATTCCTTTTCTGCAGAAGTACTCCCAGAATGTCCTAACTGTTGGAATATTTTACAGTTTTCCTTAGAATCTATTTTTTATTTAAATTAAAAACAAATTCCTCTGGGGGAAGGGGTATTTTACAAGCAATTTTAAAGCAGAATTGATTTTGGTGTGTGTTAATGCAGACAATCTGCCCAGTGTTAAAATGTTACAGGGGAAAAAAATACAAGCTGCCATATTCATGTGATCACACCAAAATAGCAGCTTGTATTTATATTTTCAGTCTCCTTGAGGTGGACTGCAGGCACACATGAATGAAGAGATGTGCTTCGTGTTGTGATTTATTTAATGCAGACAAAGTACACGCTTGTGCATTCACGAGCAGCCTCACATATGCACTTGTTCACAGCCGAGAACGTGAAAACTACAACACAAGCCGCTCTCCACGCGTAGTCAGCAACCTGTGTGTGTTTCTTAAATAGTAGAGGGGGAGAGAACAGACTTCAGGAACAGGAAAAACAGTGCCTCTGTCCAATGGCCCACAGTCCTTCTCATTTCACATTTAAGGTAAAACAAAATAATTATTATTGCTGCATACAGAACTTAGAAATATGTGTTTTCTCATGCTGCTGTTGTTTTTGTTCCTCTTAGTGAAAATAGATGGTTTTTCCCCTAAAATAATACATCCTGATTACAGTTTCCTCTCCCTCTTCTCTAGCAGTTCCTCCCTACTACTCCTCCCATCCAAATCCACCCCTTCCTGTCTATCATTATAAAATATCCAGGAATATATAAGATAATAATAAAATAAATAAAATAAAATTAACACATTGGAATTGAACAAAACTAACAGGAGGAGTAGGACTTATGAGAAGGCACAAGAAACAGAGCCACTTGTTCACACATTCATAAACCACATAAACACACTAAATTGGAAGTCATAGTATCTATGCAAAGAACCTAAGATAGACCCATGCATGTTGCCTCCATCTCTATGAGTTCATATGAGCTTTGACTATGTTGATTTTTTTTTTCTTGGTGTGTACCTCCCCATCTAGCATTTACTGTCTTTCCACCTCCTCTTCAGAAGGGCTCCCTGATTCCTGGGGGAAGGGATTTGATGGAGACATCCCATTTAGGGCTGAGTGTTGCAAGGTGTCTTATTCTCTGCTTAATGTCTGACTGTGGGTCTCTGTGTTTGTCCTATCTCCTACAGGATGAAGCTACTCTGACGATGGCAGAGCAAAGCACTGATCTGCATATATAGCAAAATGTCATTAGAAGTCATTTTATTTATTTATGTATTTATATATTTAGAACAGTTGTATCTGGTTTTGTCCTAGGTTCAGGGCTGTTTGGGGTATGGGATTGTTTTAATGGATTGGGCTCTCTGTTAAATCATATTGGTTGGTTACTGTGGCACAGCATGGCTTCACAAGATGGACACTACACATGATGTGGGCTGAAAGGCAGGACATACACTGGGTAACAGTTTCGGTTGTGGGGAGTGGTGGTAGGAGCAGGGCAGAGAGATTATGGGCTGTGCTCTGGCATTCTGTGGGAGTCTTCCAGAGACTGTGGCAGTTCCTTTAAAAGCAGGCCTCTTTTCCCTAGTTCTTGAAAGACTGCACTGCACACCGACTCAGAACGATGAACTGGAGCAGACTACAAGCCAACTGCATGCCAATCAACTGGGGGAATGCCATTCCAAACACCACCCCAACAATGATCCCCATGGTAATCTCCATGAAACTGGTCACCAGATCATAACAACCCTTCTGGGTTCACTTTGGTGGTGCCCACAGTCAGATATTATGCAGATCCAGGGGTTTACAATCAGTTTCCTTCATGCAACTTCTGGGGGTGGGAGGGTACCGTGCTCCAGGAAGTAGGGGCTACCGTTCTAGTTGGTGTAGTTCTGCATGCTCCAGCTAGCTTAGTCAGTAGAATATGAGACTCTTAATCTCAGGGTCATGGTTCAAGACCCAAGGTGGGTGCCAAGTAAAGAGGGAAGTCTAGGGATTGTGTTACCTTTCTTTAATATCACACAATAATTATAAGATAGAACGAGGAGTCAAAGTTGTATCACCAGCTGCCCCATTGTTTCCACTCGGGGACCATCTCTCTACTGCTGCAATGGTAACCTCATTCTCAAATGACTAAAGGGAAGCTCCAAGCCATGCAGCATCCAAGAGAGCATGCAATCCCTTGCCCTGGTTCTTATTGGGTCACATCCCCAGAGAAGACCACACCCATTGGGTCAAGCCTCCCCAATGCACTTGCCTATCAGATCGAATTCCCAAATAGTTACCCACACAAGCTTTGTGCCCCCTTTACACTAGCGTGTCTTGCAGACAGGACACTATTGTCAACCAAAGGGTTTGTATCTGTTTGGTGTTTACACTTCTCTTTTGGTAGCAGACAAAATACTTTCCTGTGCCAAAGACACTAGAGTGTAGGAGTAAAGGCTCTATGTAGTTATCCTGTTCAGTGAATTATAGGTGTTGTCTTCACCGGTGTGGCCATGCTGTCAGTTTGTGGAAAGTAGTCCCCTGTCTTGCCAATAGCCTAGATTGTTTGTCAAATTCCCATGGGACCCCTTTGGCCAACAACTCAATTAGATGTAACCCAATCCCAGTACTGGAAGCTTCATTTGGTAAAAAGAAATGTTCATTTGGGACTTTATCATCTCATTATTTGACAATTTCTTTTAGATTCGGATAATAGATGTCTATATTTTAGGATGCTTCTATGGTATTAGGTTTCCATAGTACCCTCAAGTAGATCTTAATTTCAGCTGTCTCTCCCTGTCCCTGCCTCCTCTTTCCTTTCCCACTTTTCCTCCTATTTCAGAACTCCCATGCATCCATAACTATCTGTTTTATCTCCCTTTCCTAAGGAGGGCTATCTGTCTACCCTAGATCCTTACGCTATACCTAACCTTTTGGGTTATACATGTTGTAACTTGGTTATCATTGACTCAACAGCTAATGTATACATAAAAGCAAATACACACTGCATTCGTCTTTTAGGTCTAGGATAAGTCACTCAGGATTTATTTTTTTAATTTATTCCTGCCAATTTCATGATTTAATTTTTTTATGGCTAAGTAAGACTTCATTGTGTAAATTTACCACATTTTTATAATCCATTGTTCTGCTGAGGAACATCTAGGTTGTTTCCAGTTCCTGGCTACTGTGAATAGAGCAGCAGTGAACATGATTGAGCTTATGTTCCTGTAGTAGGATGAAGCATCCATTGGGTATATGCCTAACAGTGGTGTAGCTGGATCTTGAGGTAGATAGATGCCCATCTTCCTGAGGAACTGCCACACTGATTTCCATAGTGGCTGTACAAGGTTGCACACCCACCAGCAGTGGATGAGTGTTCCCCTTACTCTACATCTTTGTCAGCATGAGCTGTCACTTTAATTGATCTTAACCATTCTGACAGCTATAAGATGAAATTGCAAAGTAGGTTGGATTTGCATTTCCCTGATAGCTAAGGATGTTGAACATTTCATTAAGTGTTTCTCAACCACTTAAGTTTCTTCTTTGAAGAATTCTCTTTAGGTCTGTGTGTACCCCACTTTTAAAACTAGCTTGTTTTCTTGATGTCTTGCTTTTTGAGTTCTTTATAAATTTTAGATGTTATCCCTCTAATAAATGTATAGTTCGTAAGGACCTTTTCCCATTTTTTTTAGGCTACAGCTATATTTGAAAGACCTTGTCCTTGGTCATACAGATGTTTTTCAGCTTCATGAGGTCCTGTTTGGTAATTGTTGGTTTTAGTGCCTGTGCTAATGGTGTTTTGTTCAGAAAGTTTTCCCTGTAGTAATGAATTAAAACCTATTTTTTACTTTCTCTTCTATTCAGTGTGTTTGGTTTTATGTTGAGGTATTTGATCCATTTGAAGTTGGGTTTTGTGCAAGGTGATAAATATGGATCTGTTTGGATTCTTTTACATGCAGGCATCTGGTTTTACCTTCACCATATGTTGAAGATGCTGTCTTTATTCCAGTGTGTGTTTCTGTCTTACTTCTTACTAAGAAAAATCAGATGTCCATGGCAGTGTGTGCTTATATCCTGGTCTTCAATTTGAGTCCATTGATTACCATGTCTGTTTTTCTGCCAGTACATGTTGTTTTTATTACTATAGCTCTGTCATACAACTTGAAATAGGGAATGTGATACCTTCAGCATTCTTTCATAATTCATAATTGTTTTAACTTTCCTGTTTTGTGTGTGTGTGTGTGTGTGTGTGTGTGTGTGTGTGTGTGTGTGTGTTTCTATGTGAAGCTGAAAATTGTTCTTTTGAAATCTGTGAAGAATTGTGTTGGAATTTTTATGGAGATTCCATTGGTTCTGTAAATTGCATTTGGTAGGATGACCATTTTTACTGTATTAGTCCTTCATATTATTATAATAGTATCCAATCCATGAGTTTGGGATAGTTTTCCTTTTTCTTCTATCTTCTTTATTTTATTTCTTAAACATTTTAATGTTTTTATCATAGAAACCTCTCACTTACTTGATCAAATTTATCCTAAGCTATTTTACATTATTTGATTCTTTTCTGAAAGGCAGTTTTCCTTGATTTATTTCTCAGTCCATTTGTCACTTGTATGTAGGAAGACTACTGATTTTTATGAGTTAATCTTGTATCCAGATACTAAAATGTCATCAGCTGTATAAGTTTGTCAGTGGAATTTTTAGGTTCACTTATGTATATTATCATATCATCCATTAATAAAGATATTTCTAGTTTTCTTTTCCAGTTTGCAAACCCTTCATCTTTAGTTGTCTTCTAGTGCTCTAGTTAAGATTGCAAATATTAGGGCTGGAGAGATGGCTCAGTGGTTAAGAGCCCTTGTTGCAGAGGAGACCCCAGTTCAATTCCCAGCACCCACAGGGCAGCTCACAACTGCCTATAACTCCAGTTGCAGGGATCTTGCACCATCACACAGACTATAGATGCTAGCAAAACACCAATGCACATAAAATAGAAATAAATAAATCATTATTAAAAAGATTTCAAGTACCATATTGAATAATTATGGAAAGAGTGAACAACCTTGTCTTGTTCCTGATTTTAGAAGCCTTATGTTTCTCTCCATTTAAATTGATGTTGGCTAAAGACTTGCTGTAAGCTGCCTTTATCATGTTTGGGTATGTCACCTCAATCCCTAATCTCTCCAGTACTATTATCATGAAATGGTGTTGGATTTTGTTAAAGGTCTTTTCTATATTTAACAAGATGACCATGGGTTTTTCCTTTCAATTTGTTTACTTGGTGGATTCCACTTAATAATTTACTTATGTTAAACCATTCCTGCATCTCTGAGATGGAGCCTACTTAGTAGTCTGATAGTATAACAAGTTCCCTAAAACATCCAAGCAGATCTGAACTTGAAGGTACTTTGGTGCATCATTAGGAATAATGATTTGAATTTCCTTTTAAAATGCTTTGTTCAGATTAAACTGAAATAAAGTCTGTGTTTCCAATTTTGACACAGTTTTACATACAGAGTGTGCATATGTCCTCCCACATGTCTCCCGCCCTCCAATTTTTCTCTTTTGTTTTACTGGGGAGACATTTGGAGGATAGATGCCAACAGGTTACTCACAGCCTAGCAGAACCAAGAAGTAGAAATGAAAACCTTTGTTAGTGACAGTTGCGCCTCCTCACTTCCCCCACCTTTCCACACCTTCTTGTCTTCTCAGCTGGATTCCCAGCCCCTCCCATTCCTTGTTAGTGGGTTGCTGATTCTCCCCATGGCATGTCATCATAACAACTTCTACTTTCATTTCTTTGACTTTTAAAACTCAGAGCTCACTTCTGTTTAAGGCATGTGTTTTTAATTTAAAAATAAATTGAAATCACCAAAACTCTACTCAGTCTTTCTGCTTCACCCCCACCCCAGGCTCTCATTTCATAGGAGCATGGTGTGGTTTCCTTGTGTTTATCCTTTTAGCAATTACTTTTTGGTAAATTACTATGACCCTCATCTGTTGTAGAAGTTAAAAATTCGAATAAAGACTACTTATTCTTTCATAATTTCTTCACACATTTAATTGTGAATTATCATTTAAAATAATGTACAAATTTACAGTTGTACTTCCAACTTTTTCTAAGCTCCAGATTCTTAAGTATTCTCGTAGTCTTCCATGGTGGGCATATGTGTGGTTATCCATCTACTTAATTCATTCAAATCTTCTTTAGTTTAAGAAATGTTTATTGAATACTTTCAGTGTACAAAGCACATATGAAACAAATTGAACAGGACATAAATGAATTGCATATTGCAGCTTATTTAGAAAGTGGTGACAATTAAAATCTGTACTTTCGGTGTTTCTCTCCTTGGAAGTATTGGCGTTTTAGAGCAAGTAAGTGATTGCTGTGAGAGGCTATCAGGTACAGTGTGACCCAGTAGTCTACCTGTTAGAGCACCAGGAGGCACACTTCTTAAGCCTTTTCAGGAGCCCCCCACCCCCCGAAGAATTGTATGTAGTGTTATTTAAGTTAGTACAAAAGTGTTTCACAGATAAGCTTCTGGTTTCATCTTTAATCTTTATTTTCTGTCTGTGTCCTAGATTTGATGCCAAAAGTGCCAAAGCATTACCACTATTTGCCAAGAGTCAGCAGCTTCTTGCACATGGACGCCTTTTGCTCTCTTTGTTCATTCTGCTCTAGATAAAGAGACCGTAAAATCACTCTTTCTGTACTGCGCCTAGATTTTCCTCGGCAATGTCACCTAGCTTGTTAGATGTGGTTTCTGTTTTAGGATGCCCAGAGGCTCCATTGTATCAGAATATTTGTCCTGCAGAGTAGGGGCACCGTTCCCTTCTTTCTTCATATACTGTTTTCCATGGTCACTGAAGCCCTTGCCAACAGCTGTTCCTGGGTTGTTTTTACCAGTCACCTTCTCCTGAAGAGCATTCTGGCTTCCAAATCCTGAGTACATTTCAACAGACATTGGTTTAAACACGATCTTATATTGGAGACTTTTTGTGTTTTTTTTTTTTTTTTTTTTTGAATTTTCGAGGCAGGGTTTCTCCGTAGCTTTTGGTTCCTGTCCTGGAACTAGCTCTGTAGACCAGGCTGGCCTCGAACTCACAGAGATCTGCCTGCCTCTGCCTCCTGAGTGCTGGGATTAAACGCATGCTCCACCACCGCCCGGCTGTCCGTTTTATAATTTGACTACATTTCTTCTCCCCTTTTTCTCCCTTCAAACTCTTTTATATACTCTTGTCCACTCTCCCTCAAATCCATGTCTTCTAATATATGTGCTTTCCTTCTGTGTTATCATACATAAACAATAAATACCTCAGTAGGTATTGTAGTTATTTTAGTGGTTGATGGTATACTAGGGAGTTTTTATCAACTCATTTTCAGGTTTGGATGAGTGTTTATTTTAGTTTTCTGGTTTTTGAAATATGGGTACAACATTAGTTATTTTTCCAACAAGTCCTTATGTGCTTCTTTGTCCTGTTTCATGACTATAAACCCTGCCAGGGCCTTTATTTTTTTCTCCTGGGGCACCTTATTGAATACTTACATCTTCACTAATTCATCTAGGCCCAATGCATTGTGTGTTTTAATCCTTTTAATTACCTAATTATGTACTATAATTTGGGGCCAAGGCCCTTCTTTGTTTCACTCATTTCTTAACCCTTTTCTTGCTTAGAAAGTATTTTTTGTATCTTTGTTCTATGAAAATTATTAATAAAATAACCTAGATATTTGCCTATAGTGAAGTCTTCTGATGCAATTTCTAGAAACACTTTGAATTCATTATGGTTTTTATTTTGAATTAACTTTTTGTAATCACACGTTCAGAAGCCTTTTACTTTGGCCACATTCATTTGTGATTATAAGCAGTTTAAGAAGTTTTGTACTGGGGAGCTGGAGAGGTGGCTTAGCAGTAAGACCACTAGCTGCTCTTTTAGAGAACATCAGTTCAATTCCCAGCACCCACATCAGGTTCCTCACAATCACCTGTAACTCCAGCTCTAGAGGACCCCATGCCTTTGTTCTCTGTGGCTCTTATTTGCACATAACTGCACGCACACACACGCACACACACGCACACACACACACACACACACACACACGGTATTTTTAATTGTATTTTTTGAAAGCGGAGTACTGCACACTTGTACTAATGAGCTTCATCCCCATCCCATAACCTTCAAGTTCCATTGTTTTAGATTGCACAGAAAAGTAGAACATGGAGATTCTGCCTTTCTGTTTATAGCTTATTTTCCTTCCATTTATATGCAGCCACTAAAACTTCATGTTTAATGCTGAAAGTTCTTCCATTGTATTCATAGTACATTTCTTCTCAACCTTTCATCCATTGATGTATATTTAGCTTGAGGTGATAACTTAGCATATGTTTTATGTTCTATATTGGAACTAGGAATACAGACATTTCTTTGATATGTCAGATCTTACAGCCCATGTGAAGAAGTAAATACTATTTTTGAGGATCCTTCATACCATTTTCTATGATGGTAGTATTAATTTACATCCTTGCCAACAATAGTCAGGGATTCCATTCTTTGCATGTTATCACTAATACTTCATTCTTTTGTCTTTTTGAGAATATGCATTCTGTCAGGTGTGATGTGATAGCTCATTGATTTACAGGTCCCTACTTTCTAGGAAGTCTAGAGTCCTTCATTTGTCCGTTAGCCACTGTGTGTCTTCTTTAGAGAAATGTCTCCTCAGCCATTTATCTTAAGAGTCAAATCTAAAGACAGTCATTGCCCAGGCCAGTGTAAGCTTTCTTCAAATTTTCTCCTAGTAATGTAAGTTTCAGGTTTTATGTTAAAATTTAATCATTTAAAAAAAATTTACAAGGTCTTGTTTTGTTTTTATATAAGGTCCCAGTTTTAATCTTTTCCCTATAGATATCTAATGTCCTCTCTCTTTCTCTTCCTTCCTTCCTTCCTTTCTTTTCTTTCATCCTTTCCTTCTTTCTTTTATTTTGAGGAGGGGGGTGTTTGGAGACAGGTCTTTGTGTAGCCCTAGCTGTCCTGGAACTCACTCTGAAGACCAGACTGGCCTCAGACTTACAGAGATCCACCTGCTTCTGCCTCCAGAATGCTGGGGTTAAAGGTGTGGAACACTACCACCCGCCAAAAGACTGTTTCTTTTCCCTTTGTATATTCTTTTTCTCATTGTCAAAAATCAAAAGACAGTGCTTTCTTCTGTTGGTTGTTGTGTCTGTTTTTATACCAATACCATACTGCTTTTTTTTTTTTTGGTTCCTGTCCTGGAACTAGCTCTTGTAGACCAGGCTGGCCTCAAACTCATAGAGATCCGCCTGCCAGGCTGTGGTGGCGCACGCCTTTAATGCCATACTAATTTAATTGTTGCCCAAACAACTTTACTTGTAAATGTTCATTGCAGTGAATTGTTGGTCTGGTTCAAGGCCTCTCTGGCTTCTGATACATCATCAATGCTGGACTTACTGAAACTCCTCTCAGATACCCTGCCATTGCCCCGAGTCTTGGAGATCCCGCAGCTGTGGTTCCACAGGACCAGTCCTTTCACAAACTATAGCAAGTCACAGATCGGGAAGACATTGGGGTGGGCCAACTCAAATCCCCGGATGTTGGCCTAGGTGGAAGCTGAATTTGTCAGTCAGACCCTTCACCAGGAATACTACTCTCAGGCCAGGATCAGGGCTGTCTCTCCCAGGTTCAAGGTGAGGGGTAGACCTAGTTAGTCTCTTCTGTACAGGACCAGCTCTCCCACTGCTGCAGCTGGCAGGGATAGGGTGTGGTGTGGGTGGGGCCAGCTCTTCCACTGAGAGAGCCAGGAATGTTCTCCTGTGTCCAGGCTATAGGGACCAGCACTCCCATTGCCTCCCATAATAACACAGGCCACAGACCCCAGACATGGCCTCCAGCCACAGCTCAGGCCTGGACAAAACTTGGTCGCAGGTGTCAATATAGGCCACTCATATTAGCCTGTTGTCGCTTCCTTTGCGCCTTCAGCTCTGCTTCTGTCCACAGTGCTCACAGCAGTCCACTTGTCTCCCATTTCTCCTCCACACACCTGCTCCTCAAAGTGGCACCTGTTCTCTAGGGTTGTGGGGTGCTGTGTGGGCCTTGGCTGGCTTCTACCTTACTTGGCTTGTAAATACGATTTTTTGTGCCTACCATAAATGACATAGGGTTTAATATGATGCTTGCATTGATCCTATACATTTCTTTGAATAGTATTACAAAATTGTCTTCAATCCTATTTTCATTTTTCTGGCCAAATATAAAAGTAACTTTTCTTGGACTTTGATTTTTCAGTAATATAATAATTAAATTTGGCTTCACTTCTATTTATATTGTGAATTTTCTTTCCTCCTATTGTCCTACTTAGGTTTTTTTGGGGGGGAGGGGCGGGACTCAGTCGGTAGCTTTGGGGTGTACGGTTTGAGACAGGATTTCTCTGTAACCACTCAGGCTGGAACCATCTTTGTAAACCAGGCTGGCTTTGAACTCACACAGATTCACCTGCCTCTGCCCCACCACAGCCTGGCTCTCAGGCTTACTTTTAACCATAGGGATGAAATGACCTAGTGCTGAGCTCTGCTGTCTGGCCACTCACACTGGCCATTATGAATTTCTTTCGGCTCCACTTTATTGCTAATTGATCTGAATTGGACTGGATTATCTCTGGATTTTTCCAATTTAACACTTCTGTGATTATCAGTTCTTTTTCTAACTTATGAGAAAGCACATCCTTGTGTTTCTTTTTCAGAAATCTTCTGTGTATTTCTTCCTCAGTTACTTAATGCTGTGGTTTCAAAAGATTTTGAAGATCAAATTATACTTCTCAAAAACAAAATAAGACATATAGGGCAACATGAAATTTCATGAATTGGCCCTTGAAAATTGGAGAGTATACATGTAGATGTGCTCATATAACATGCTGGTGCTTAATCCATTTTTGGTTGATTTTTACTAATAATGAACAATTTAAATTATCTATCTGAATTTTAATTCATATAGGTCTCTTACTTTTAACCTCCCAAGTGATTAATACGACTTTAAATAAAACCATGAATTGTATACAATTTAATTTTTCATATTTAGATGGCAAACACTTGCTATATACATAATTCATAAACATATGAGGCAAAGTTAGTATATCAGTTTTCATCTTTTTTCCATGATCATTTTTTTTTTTTGTTTTTTTTTTTTTTTTTTTTTTTTTTTTTTGGTTTTTCGAGACAGGGTTTCTCTGTGGTTTTGGAGCCTGTCCTGGAACTAGCTCTTGTAGACCAGGCTGGTCTCGAACTCACAGAGATCCGCCTGCCTCTGCCTCCCGAGTGCTGGGATTAAAGGCGTGCGCCACCACCGCCCGGCAATGATCATTGTATTACAACACCCAAACCATACTTATTTTTGTCAGTGCTCATAAAACATTTCTAAATAATAGATAAATAATAGACCAAAAAGCATCACACAAAATTATTGACCCAGCTGATCCAAAATTTTTTCCTGCATCTACTTTAACGGAAATAAGCTTAAGTCACATTATGAGGGACAGACACAGAAATTTCCTCACTAAAATGCTCTATTCTTCCCTTAATAACTATTTCTCTAAGAATAGCAGTTTACTTCATTAATTGCATATTTATCCATTATCCTGATTACTGCCTGCAGGTCAAATGGGGAGTCAGGGTGTCTGGAGGTTGTCACAGCAGGCTCATGCACAGTTGTGCGTTCACACTGCTCAGATTCTTACGTTGTTTCCCAACCCCCAAAGAGGTTCTGTGGCTGCTAAGGATGTGTGAAAATCTGAGTCTAACATACATGCTCATCAAAGGAAAATTTAAAAAGAGTCATCCAAACTCAGAAGAAATTGACTTAATTTTATAAGAAATAGAATCTAAAAAAATTGTTCCTCGTTGCTGCCTAATATAGCTTCACTACAAGTATAACCTGAACTATAGGAACTGCTGACACTCATAGTTAGACAGCACTGGATGGGTCTGAAGCACAGAACAGCCAAGGTCTCCAGAAAAAAAGCAGTAAGCTTTAGTAATATGGAGTACTCAGATGTTACTAGTCTCTAAATGACTCCGTTGGATGTACTTGCCATTTTCAATAATGAGCTATTCCTCCA
>NW_004949138.1:190809-206117 GCF_000317375.1 Microtus ochrogaster | reverse complement strand
TCTAGTGGTAGTAATACCATATGCCAACAAGATCTAGAATTAGTAGTAATGCCCCTTTCCTCCATGTTCTTCTTTATATGCTTCCATGCTCCAGGTAGTTTTCCTCCCATTCTATTAATTTTTTTCTGTTTTGTGTTTCCAAAGCCTGCTAGATCCATTTTCTCAACTAAAATACCTTTACTCCCAGATTAATAATAGTTTTTGTCCTTAAAGCCCACTATTTCTCAGGCATTTCCCATGCTGTTCTCTTACTGAGAAGATGAGTTCTACCTCTCCTGCTCCATTGGAATAGCTCCAAGCCGTCCTTGTCTTAGCTAGAAATGTGGAATCATGAATTTAAACGCAGACTTTTCTCCTTGGATTTGTGAGCTTTCTATTTCTTCCCATAATAGCTTACTGACGGGCTTATTTCTGCCTGCAGTCTTTATCACTCTCCTAATAAAAAAATGTGGACTCCCTGAATTGTGTTACTCAGTTAGACCTTTTTTCCAAAACTGGCCCACCTTTTTTTCTATACCAAAGCCATACTCTTATTTCATGTAACTTACCTTTCTCTTCTATTTCCAGTTATCTGTTTGGTACACTGACCACCTTGTTTGCCTTCTTATCCTTCTGTCTGATCTAGTTGCCTTTCATGCTAATATTCCATGTTCTTCTGCACAAATTGTTGACTGAAGCCAGTTGACTCTTAGAGATGACATGTTTCCAGTCCTTCCATTGTATGTGTGTTGCTGTGTTTTCTCATTGGTTTCTTTCAGTTGTACGTTGTCACATCCCAGGTAACTTATTCAGCCCTTTTCAAGCAGGTTATCTAGCATTTTATAGTTCACAGTCAATCAAAGACATTTCATCAAGACTTACTAACTTGTGTTCCATTTAACTCTGTATTCTAATCAGATGAAACTGATGGTACTGCAGTGTACAGTTGGAATCCTGATACCAAGAAAAATAGTTACAATGATTTGGCATATTTTCAAAAAACCAAATGGGGTATGTGATCACATACCTATATAATTATAGTATAATTATAGTATCCAGGAAACTGAAGCAGGAGGATTGCCATTTCCACACTAGACTGGGTTGTTTAGTGAGACCACACTGTTTCTTTGAAAGAAACAGACAATTACCCCCAAAATAGGCTAAAAACAAAACAACTTCTCACTCCCCAAAAGGTTGATTGTGTGTCATTCATTTCTAAAATTACTATAATTCCTACATTTACTTTAAGTATATGAAAAAAATCATTTATATGAAAAAAATGAAATGTTTAGCTGTTAAAGAATATCATGTGCCTATGGAATTTAATGGTTTTTCTTTTTCTTTATCACCTCTTTAATTCTGTCATAGCTGATCAGAGTTGAGGTGAAACGTTCTGCAGAGCTTTCATATTCCTGAAACTGCTGGTTAGGTTCAATATGTGTTCATTGTTTTCTTTTTTTCAGATTTCCTGAAATGCAGTTTTTCCAACAAGAAAATGTGAGAAAAATTCTTACAGATGTTCTGTTTTGTTATGCTAGAGAAAACGAGCAGTTGCTTTATAAACAGGTAAGGAAAATATCTTACAGGTGACACCCTATTGACTCAGAATATCCATACAGCTGTATGAAGAACTATGTTTGCTACTACTGTGACCATGCCTTTTGTTGTTGAGTGCGAACAGTTGATGCCAGAACTGCTAGGTCTTTCCTCATCCAGCTCCGTCGCATGTGTTCATGTCAGTTACAGCCCAGCAGTAGCCGTGTAGAATTTAAATTGAAGATATGCATCTCATTCAAATGTCTGCAGATATATTTGGTAATAAAGTTATAAAAACTGTATAAAGAAAACTGTAAATGACTTTGAAGTACTAAAGCAATAGCTAAATAAATAGAAAAATAATAGCATGTTTTTCAGTGGGAAATTTTAAATATAAATGTTTCTTCTTTCTAAATTAATGTATGATCTCAGTAATAGTCTGGGATATGTATTTTATTAAAATATGCCGTAGTGCCTTTACATTTAGGGCTTCAAAGAAGAGCATGGGGATGGAGAGGCTCCGGAATACAGCACTCACGTTTGAGTCTTCTGTTTTGTCCCTTGCTTTCCCGGTCTGTTTTTGTGCTCAATCCCACTGCCTTCATTTACTGGAACAGTAAATACTATACTGCCACTGGATGGCGTGACATCATCATAGTAATTTTTCTATTGTTTTTGCTCAGGATTGCTTTGGTTATCAGGGTTTTTTATGCTTCTATGCAAATTTTATGATTTTTGTGGGTATTTTGATTAAGATTACATTGAATCTATAACTTACTTTGGTTAGGATGGTCATTTTTACAATATAAATTACACCAATTCATGAGCAGGGGCAGGTGGGTCTTTGTATCCTCTAGTGTCTTTCTTCAGTTCTCTTTTTAAAAAGGTAAACTAAATCAGGAAAGTCTTCCATAATGGAAACAAGTTCTATACAGAGAAGATAATGTGACATCATACTCCATCATTGTTGTGTGTAGACCAGTGTATTTATAGTAAAGACTATGTAGGAGTGTGGAAGATTATATTTCTAGATAAGTTGAAACAAGCCTATCAATTACTAAATGTAAAAGTATTGACATCTTATACCTGGGTTTCACTTTAAAAGACTTGATTACCCCCTCTACATGTTAAATTCCTATAGATTTTTTCTTAGAGAAATAATACCTTGCTGTAGAAGGATTGAATATTTAACCGTATTAAATTTAAGGGGTAAAAGCCTTCAGTTTCATCACAAGCTGTTAAAGCTATTATTTTGTACTAGGTGACACCCCGTTTAACATCGACCATATTGTTAATAGTTATGGGATTTTATTGAATTAATGAGACTGTTATCATGTAGTAGAATGTCTTGCTGAGTTAATTGAAATTGCAGAGATTATATAAATGGTATTAATGAACTTTGACTGCCTGATGTTGCAGCTTTAATAAAGACTGCTTGGTGGGCTAAATGAGCACAGGCAGATAAAAGAACAGGTTCAATTTTGTGAGCCTACAGGCTGTTGAAGAAAACTTTGTTACCTTTATGTTCACAGGCATGGGTTTTGAGTATGAGACTACTAAAGAGCATGAAGGATAACAGCTTTAACTAAGCAGAGATGTGAGGGGTGGGGACATCAGAATACACATATTAAGAAGAATACATTGTTTACTGTGTTTTTTCAAGTCAAATAATGATTATACCTGATGGATATTTCTCTTTTAAAGTTGTATATATACTTTCCATTTTCATCTGCTTTTGTTTATATCTGATTTTCATTTTTATTTTTTTTCCTGTTGAAGCCATGCCCTTGTGTGTTGAACCCTCTGTCATTTGTTGCTCTTGCAGGAGATATGGGTCAGTTCCTAGCATCCCCTGGATGCTAACAACTGTATATAACTACAGTTCCATAAGATCTGGCGCCCTTTATTTGACGTTTGTGGGCAGTGCACATGGTGATCAGGCATACATGTAGGGATGAATGAGCACTCAACTCATACCCTTAAAATTTAAATCTTTTTTTCCCAAGACAGTTTCTCTGTAACAGCCCTGGCTGTTCTGGAATTCACTAGACCAGGCTGCCCTTAAACTCACAGAGATCCACCTGGCTCTGCCTCCTAATATTGAGATTAAAGATGTGTGCCAGCCACCACCACCCAGCTTAGAGTAAATCTAAAAACAAAACAAACAAAAACTAATAATTTCTCCCAGATATTTCAGAAATGTTGTAGATTTTTTTAGAACTAAAAATTAAACTTCTAAAAGATTCTGTTAGGGGCTGGAGCGATGGCTCAGCAGCTAAGAACACTGACTGCTCTTTCAGAGGACCTGGGTTCAGTTCCCACAGTTCTAGCAACTCATAACCTTTCATAACTCCAGCTCTTTTCATGCCTCTATGGGTACCAGTCACACACTTGATGCAAAGACATACACGCAGCCAAAACACTTATACACACAAAATAATATGATTTTATTTCAAAAAATACTGTCTTCATATTGTTTAGAGGATTCTACATTTTATTCAGTAAAATATACCTTTATTTATTGATTTGAGATATGATTAGGTAATAATTATATTTAATATTGTTTCTCACCTTTTCAATATGTTAGCTGGTAGCTCACTCATATACATATATACACACACATACATACATACATGGGCCTCTAAAAGGATATAGTGTAAATCACCAAGTACACACCTTTAATCCCAGCACTCAGGAGGCTGAGGCAGGTGGATCTCTGTGAGCGTGAGGCCAGAGTGGTCTGCAAGAGCTAGTTCCAGGACATGCTCCAAACTGAAAAGAAGGATACGAAATTTAATGTGGATGCAGTTTCTTTGAATTGTTTTATACTTTTGTGTGTGTGTGTGTGTGTGTGTTTGTGTGTGTGTGTGTGTATAGATGCAATTCCTTTTAATTATTTTGTGCAGTGTGTGTATATGTCCGATGTGTACTTGTATATGTGTGTGTAGGGCAGAAGCTGTCTACCTCAGTTGCTTTCTAATACTCTTTTCAAGAGACAAGTATTTATTGAATTGGAGCTCATTGGCTGAACTAACACCTGGCACACCTGTGGTATTCTCCTGTCTCTGTGTTCCTTGGGCTGGTCTTATATATGCAGGCCACCACACCTAGGTTTTTACATAGGTATTAAAGTTCACACTCAGGTCCTCATGTTTATGCAGTGAAAACTTTATTGACTGACCCATATCCTCAGGCCCCTGTTTTGCTACTGTTTTCAACCCACTGGTTGTTGAGGCCACAGCTGCAGAACTTGGATATAGAATCATGCACATACTTAGTCCCATGTCTTTGCATATTGTAGTAGGGAGAGCAGGTCCTTTTGTTCCGTCCAGTCCAGCTAGCTTACACCTGTAGTAGGAGGGCATGGGCCATGTCCCGCTGCTTGGCCTGCTTAACCCTCAAAGTAAACACACAGAAAATGTATGAATTAAATTACTGCCTGGACCATTATATCTAGCCTCTTTTTGGCCAACTCTCTCATCTTGATTTAACCCATTTCCATTAATGTGTATCGCCACTTGACTGTGACTTACTGGCACGAGTCTAACCAGCGTCAATCTTGGGCAAGAGAACCATGGTGTCTGCCACACTGCCTTCTTCCTCCCAGAATTCAGTTCTGTCTTTCCGCCTATCTAAGTTCTGCCCTTTCAAAAGGCCAAGGCAGTTTCTTTATTCAACCAATGAAAGCAACACACAGACAGAAGAACCTCCTACATTAGTGTATACACATATTAGTTTATAACTTAACCATTTTGACACACATTTTGTTAATGTGTGTCTCCTGCTAATGAATAAATCCCCATTCAGGTTAGGAAACAGTCTACTTTGTTAATTGCTATATCCCTAGCACATGTGGCATCTGTCATGTGGTAAGCAAATGACAAATGATACTTGAATGATAGGAAAATTTAGAGAGAGAAGTGCTACAAAAACTAGTGAATGATAGTTAAAGAAGGCAGAAATATACAAAGATAAAAATAATTACTTTTAAAATTTAATATTTCTGTATTTTGAGAATTTCATATATGAATACTTTATTTACATCATTTGCACCTCTCCCTCTCTTCCCGCCAGATCCTCTTGTATCCCTCTCCTCTTCCTTTCAAATGTATTATTTGTTCTTATTTGTTACTGTTACATTATATACACATGTGTGTATATGTATATATATATGCACATATTTATATGCATGTTTACCACATACGGGGTTTGTTTCATAATGCTTTTTTTGTATGTTTATGGTTGACTATTTGGGATTGGGTAAGCTGTATAAAGTAGCAATTGATTTCCTTTCTCTTAGCAGTCATTAATTGCCTATAGCAATTAATCATTTCTGGGCTGGGGGCTTGTGAAGTTTCCCCTGTCCACATTAGTATGTCAGGCGATATTGTGATTACCCATACCTTATTTAGGCAGCCATATTGTTGAGATTTCATGGGTGCATCTTCTTTGTTAGCTCTAGAAGATCCTCAACAGTAGGCATCCTATACTTCTGCTCCTACAGTCTTCCCACCATTTTCCTGGATTTTACCCACTAGGTGGTGGTGGTTGCACTGTAGACGTACCAGATGGATTTGTGCATCGCTGGGCAGTTAGTCACTTAAGTTTTTCCCAGGTGTGATTCTCTGAACTAGTCTCAAAAATGCAAAATGAAGCTTCTTTGATGATGGATCAGAATTGTACCTACCTTTGGTTATAAGGATACATATTTGAATTCAACAGAAATTACATTGGTTTAGGAAAAGGCAGAGCTAGGGTTTGTGACCCCTCCAGCCATAGCTGACTGTCTTACAGTGCAAAGCAGGAATTCCCTCCTATGGAAGGGGGCTTAAGTTCAATTAAATGAGCATTGTTCATACCCTAGATACAATTGGCACTATTGAACAAACTTTTGGGGGTATCTTGCCAATATGGTCATTCTTGTAGCTTCAAATCTGGGTAGAACTATTGATTTTTTTTTTCTCTTTCTAGCTTGTACCTACTCATACTATGACAATTTGTCTTTCAGAGAGGTTTTCGGGTCACTTACACCTTAAGTTCTCCAAGTCCTGTGTCCAGTGTGTGTAATGTTTTAAGCAATAAGGACTTACCTTCATGTTCTGCGGTCAACTAAAAACAATGGCAATAGTATGTACTCTTTGGGCAGTCTCTTTCACTCCCCTGACAACTTGAAGCGAAAATTTGCATACCTGCCCCTAGAGTTTTCTGTTTGATAGTCTCTGACCTTGGGGAAAGTATTATCACCCATACACATGCACACACAATTATATATTTTATGTAAGCTTATAAAATATCATGCTTCTCTATGTTTTTTTTTTCAAAAATCCAGAGAGTAACTTATCTATTACCCTACCTTCTTTACCCAGTTAAAGTCTGTTACCTGTTTTCCTTATTTCCCTCTTCATAATACCTAAGTCCTCCATTCTCCCTCTCTAAAGGTCATTTTCTTCCTTCCACTCCCCTTGAACCATGTCTACTTCCCTGGCTTCTATAGTCATTTCTGGCTGTATACTTAACACATTCTAACTCTTTGTGTTTTCCTGATCCACTCACTGGCCTACAGATTCCATCATTCCATTTTTCTTTACAGCTGAATAGACTTCTATTATAAATATGTGCCATATGTTCATTATTCAGTAATCAGGTGAAGGACATCAGGTGCTTTCCATTTCCTGGCTCCTGTAAACAGGACAGTGATGAACACGGCCAAGGAGTGGACAGCTGTGGACAGCTGTGGACAGCTGTGTCACTCGTAAGTCTTGTCTGTGGTGACTCCAGACGGCTGCCCCGGTCATAGACGCCACCAGCAGTTGTTCTCTCGCTCTTAGCCACTTTGACTAGAGGAAGATGAAATCCCAAAGTAATTTTAAATTGTATTTGCCTAATGCTAAGGATGACAAACACCTTTAAAGATGCTTCATGGAAATTTTTTCTTTTGTTATCTCTGTTCAGATCCATAGGCCAATTTTGTTTTGTTGTTGACTTTTTTATTGAGCCCTTTATATATTCTATATACTTGTCTTCTGTTAGATAAAAAGCTCACAAATATTCTCACTCTGTGCCCTTTCTCTTAGCTTAATGGATTGTTTTCTTTGCTGTACCAAAGCATTTTAGTTTTATGACATCCCCTTTGTCACTTGTTGGACTTAATTTTTGTTAGAACGGAGTTCTATGTAGAGTCCTTTTCTCCGTCTGTGTTTTGCCACATACTTCCTTTGTCTTTCTTCTAGAAATTGATGCATTTCAGGTTACTGTTGTGCTCTGGAAAACATTCAGAGTTAATTATTATTTTGTTGTTTGCAAGATGATAGATATTAGTCTACTAATATGTATGGACATTCATTTCTACTAGTACCAATTATTGAAAATGTTTCTTTACTGTATATTTTTAGCATCTCTCTCTAATGTAAGATGGTTATAATTGTGTGCTCATATTTGAGTCTTTTCTGTATTTCACTAATCCACATATCTGTCTTTGTATCAGTGCTATGCTGTTTTTAATTAGGGTAACTCCTTAGTACGTCTTGAAATGGGTGTGGTGAATCCTTCAGCATTGTTTTGTCTTTTTTTTTCTGTTGGTGTTGGTGCTGGGACACGTGTATGCATACATGCATGTGTGTTTATTGTTTACTCAGTATTGTTTTGGCTATCAAGGTGTTTTGTGCTTCCATATGGATTTCAGGATTTTTTTCTGCCTATGTGAAGAATGTCATGAGCATTTTGATTAGGATTACACTGAATCTGATGTGTGTGTGTGTGTGTGTGTGTGTGTGTGTGTGTGTGTGTGTGTGTGTGGCGGGGCAGTCATTTCCACAGTACTAGTTCTGCCAGCCCTTGTGCATGGAAGTCTTTCCATCTTCTCTTGTCTTTCTCCATGTCATCATTCAGGATTGTAAAGTTTTTATTGTAAAAATCATTCACTTCCATGGTTAGCATTATTCTTATATAGACTAAAACTTGTGTAGGCCAAGTCTATAATATTCAAGTCTTGTTTAATAATATTAATCTAATGGAACACTAAATTATCTTTGTTGTGTTTCTATTGCTATGATAAAACACATGGCTCAAAGCAACTAGGGTAGAAAGCTTTATTCATCTTCTAGCCTGTAGTTCCTTATTCAGGGAAGTCAAGGCCAGAATCCAAGTCGAGAACCTGAAGAAAGGAACTAATGCATAGACTTTGGGTTAGTGGGCCTACTGGCTTTCTCCTCGTGGCTTACTCAGCCCGCTTTACATCCAGGACTACCAGCTCAGGTATGACACCGCCCAACATTGATTGGGGCCCTTCTACATTAATCATTAATCAAGAAGATTTCATATGGATTTCGTATAGGCCAATTTTTTTAAGACATTTTCACACTTAAGGGTTCTTTTTTCCAGATGTCTAGGTTTATGTCAAGTAGCATAAAAGTGAAAAATATGGGGTAAACATTCAATTTATAATAAAGATGACATTTAAGAACTCTTGGGAAAAGTTAGGTATATATCCCTTATGATATAATAGAAAATGGAGTATTTATTAAATAAAATAGTTTAATTATTTAGAAATAAATTATATTCTCTTCCTGGATTAAAAATGACCCTACTTTCAAATGAGTAAAGAACTGACTGAATTAAAGGAAGCCCTCACCTCACTTAATCTTTACCTCAGAGAGCTCTTGTTGGGCATGAAAAAAAATACTCGAAAAATGGTTTATTATCAGGAAATTAATTTCAGTGTTGTGTGCTATATCAAAATTGAAAGAAAAATGCTAAACGTGGTAAATATTTTAATGAAAAATTGAATAGGCTTAAAGTCTTTGGTAAAAAGGTGTTACACACTTCAGGAGGTCAGACACTGTCGGGATGTCTTTACAGTGTCTGCTGCTCAAGAAATCCTAAATTCCAATCTCTAGAACCATGTCAGTGACAAGTGGATGTGGTCTGTCTGCAGTTCTAGCCTTGTAATACAGAGTTATTCGGATCTCCACTATAACTTGGCTAACATGACTAGCCATAGCTTCAAGCCCTGTATTTAATTGAAAGATCTTACCTCAGTGAATAAGATGGAAGACCAGTTAGATCACTGATGTGAACCTTAAGCCTCCACATATGAACATACGTGCATGATTAAACAGTTAACACATATGTAACCAACACACAGGAAAATAAATACATACACCATACATGTTTATACATGATAGGACAACCCACACTCTTTACTAAGACATAATAGCTTACTCATTAAAAATGACCAGCAGAGATTTTGAGTTCAGTCTTCCTAGGATTGTGAGAGTTGAGATTTTTAAAAATTATAAATATGAAGATGTGAAATGTTTATTTCTATATTCTGCATTAGGGGATTCTCTCTGGATTATGTGTATCAAGGGCTTTAACAGGTATCATTACCCAGAAGTTCTACTCTAAAGATTTGTTTTGAACCAGGTATTAGAAATTGGCAAAACTGATACCATGCAGGTATCTATGATAGTTTTTAATTTTAGTGTTTATTTGGCATCAGGTCAGTCTGTCTGCCTCACTTCATTGTCATTGTATTTTGCCTCTCTGAAATTGCCTACATTACATCGTTAAGTAGATGGTGATGCTTTGTAATAAAAATTTTTGAGAACTTTATAAATGAGTGTAAGTTGTATTTAAATCTTTTCCATTCATCCCATCTTTTTTAAACCACAGTTCACCTAATTTTTCAGTGTTTCCTGTGCTAAAAGTTAGATAAAATATTTTAGGCATATATAATAGCTTTTTTTGTATCACTAGTAAAGAATCAGTGACTTGAACTATGTTATTAAATCATTTGTACTCAACACTATTGACAAGTGATGAGTGCAGTCTGCTAAAGTGAAGGCAGGAACTGGGATAACGACAGATTTTCTGAGACAAGCAGGGTCTGTCCTCACAGCACAGGAAGACTCTACCTTTTCTACCAGCAGAATGCCCTCTCTACTCTCATGTTTCTTTTTTCTTCCTGTAAAGTTTACATTTTCTCACCATTTATAAAGTAAAAGAGCATTCTTATCTGTCAAGCAAAAGGGAAGTGAGCATTTGCTTACTTTTGTGACTAGAAAGAATATAATCTATTTTGTATGCTAAAGTATGGCATTTTATGATTAAAAGATCAAAATATGTACTAATAAGGCTAATACCTAATCTAACAAACATCTTATTTTCCCTCCAAATAGGTAAATGATGGACAAGACTTAACTTTTAAAACAAAAGTAGCAACTAATGTTTTTCTTGGTTTGTGCCCATTTGTGTGATCCACTGTTGAATGCCAGTATAAGAGAAAATATTTTAAGTTTGTTGTTGAAGTACACTGAAAAATGTGAGGTTTCTGATTAAACATGTTTAAAATTATATTGAAAACTTCATTTTCTGTCATGCTTGCTAGAGATTGTTTCTCTTATTATCTAACATTCCTAGCCAGCTGACTTCAGCTCTTCCTAAATCTACAGGCATCCTAATTTGGAGCCATTATATAATGAAAACATTGGGTATAATTTCTTAGGTCTACAGTTCTTCATTGCCCTCAGTGCAGATCTTTACACTGTAGCTCATGATTATAATTTGCATAAGTGAAATTCATATTTATGAGTACAGATCTTGAAGCAACTGACAGGTGCAAGGTTGTCTGCCATGCCAATTTATTGTTTGTCGTGTCATTGAAGAGATAACTGCTCCCTGTATTTTAAAGAATACATTCTCTGCTAGAATTACAATCAAATTCTAAAAGTAGATAGAACTCATTTTGTAGCATTCGACTTTTATGCTTTTCTGTGTAACAATGAACTTCCTTGTGGTGGTGATTGTTTGAATAAGTACTTACACATTGCAAATGTTGCTTGACATACATAAACCCTTGAGTTCAGAACCAAGATCAAGCCCTGGAGCAAAAGAATAGAAGCATTTGACTTAGCTGATACTGTCTATTATATTAGTGATATCTGTTATTATCTTCCAATTCATTTCTTCTGACCCTGTGTTTCAGGGTATGCATGAGCTGCTAGCACCTATCATCTTTGTTCTTCACTGTGACCACCAAGCTTTTCTACACGCTAGTGAGTCTGCACAGCCCAGGCAAGTTGTTACACGCAAATATTTTCAAACTGAAGTTACTTTAGTTTTGTATTCTGTAAACAATTGATTGTATTTCATGAGATTGATCTGTGCTAAATTCTAATGCTGGTTTAGATACATGGCAAATTTGAATTGTAAGTGTGTCTGAAATAGTAGGACTTGTCAAATGAAAACAAAAATGTAAAGGACCAAAAAGGAAATGTTTGATATAATTTTAAAAATTATAATCATGGATAATATTCAGATTTGCTGTGCTCTAAGTTTTTACTATTAATTGAATGAAAACTTTGTGTGATACTTTGTCTCTATCAGCTCTGACTCAGCTTAGTTCATAAAGGAGCAGTGTTACCAAGGACACTGGTCTGTGAAATAGAGTGACTTTTCATATTTTTGAGAAATACTCATTCTTTCTTGTAAATGACTTTTGTAATTGGTCTTAGCTTTGGTAACTGTTAAAATTTAGCTCTCCATCTTAGAATACCAATGAGGCCAACAAGAAGCATTTTATGATGGGTGAGCTATAGGATTGTCGGACATTGTCAGGAGTCTTCCTAGCTAAATGAATTGCATGCCAGCAAAAATATACCTGGTGATACCTTGACACATGTTTATATGATCCTTCCTAATCAGATATAAGCTGACTGTTTTGCTGGAAACAGGCCCAAATTATATTAACTCTTTTCTACAGTATATGAATTAGTGGTTGCATAATATCCAGTTTTCTAATTTTATTGATTTCATCCAATCTTGACACAAGTAACTTAGCTTTTAACTGCCTTGAATTACTCTACAATCTAAGGCTGAAAATAGTTCATTATAAAATAGAACAGCATTGAGTAGATTTGCTAAAGGTGTTGTTGTTGACTAATTGATGTTAAGATGAAATAAAAAAGAAAGCAATAAAGCACTTTTGGTATTGCATGTTCAATCAGTCACTATAGTTTTTTGTTTGTTTTGAAAGAAAAGTGATATATTGTAGAGTAAAAAATTATTATAGATCAAACTTAATCAAGGACTATAGTATCACTTTTTCCATATGTTATTTGGAATACCTGGAAGGAATATAGTGTCACTCTTTCCATACATTATCTGGAATTATTAGATAGTTACTTTATTGGGACACAGACAATCAAATAACTTCCTTTTAATCTTTATAAAAATCAGAATTTTATTTGTTACTAGAGTTGACCTTTGAAAGACTAACTTTTGAGTTGTATACTATATGTAAATTGACTTATGAATGCAGTCTAAAGCAGAGGCTATATCTACTAGAGTTATTAAAATTTGCTCACGTTGATGGCTTGAATTGTTTTCTTTTATAAGTGAGGAAATGAAAACTCTATTGAACCCTGAGTTTCTGGAGCATGATGCCTAGTAAGTATTACAGCTAATGCGTTTTCTTTTTAAAAAAAAAATACTATCAGAACTTTAGTGAAGATTAAATATATAATTATTTTTTTTCTAATTTTTAGCGCAATGTTCTCACAGCTTATGGAAACTGCTGAACCTTGGTTTTCTACTTTTGAGCATGATGGTCAAAAGGTAACTCTTAATAGTACAGATCTCTTCAGTACATTTTTGTAACAATAAATAAAAACATACACTAGAATAGTTAGTTATTTTACTGTAATATAGCTAATCATTTTTGTAATAAATTATAAACATACTTAGGACAGCAATTCTATCTATTACATATTCCAATAATATTGGTATATAAATAAACACAACATGAAGATTCATATAAATAAGTGGAACCTTTCCTTTATATATGCATATTAGTCATGCAGTATTGCCACCTAATTATAAAATTATTATAAACTTTAAGTCTGTTTTGTCTTTTTCAGATAGAGAGGGATTTAGTATGTACCCCTGTCTAATTAATAACTCACAGTGATCTGCCTGTGTATTGGGAGTAAAGGCGTGTACCATATACCTGGCTATTATAAACCTTTTATTAATCTCTTACTGAGATCTTTTTTAATGCATTGCTATTGAAGCACATTGATAAAGATCTGTGTCAGACAGATTGCCTTCTTTTGCTAGTATATTATTTTTAAATCACAGATTTAATGTCCATGTCCTTTATTCTTACTTTATTTTACTTATTTTCATTGACTATAGGATTTAAATGAGGAATAGCATTTGAGCAGAGGGATAAAATTGAGACTTTTCTGTATGGAAAGCAATCTTGGAAGAAGCATAAACACTATTATTTGAGCATTAGATTTAAACTCGGAAGTAAACCAAGAATCACTAGTGAGGGATGCTACAAATGCCACTGTCAGATACATAGAAATGAGGGACTGAAGGTCACGGTGGGTCAGGCTCATGGAGTCCATAGAAATTTGAAGTGGTGGCAAAAGGATGTTGAGGGAGGGCCTCACACAGATTCTATTTTAAGCACAGTTATTCATCTTTTTCTCAGCTACTTACATTGACAAAAGGACAGAGAAAGAACATTTCTTTTTCTAAAATGATTTTTTCTTTCCCTTTTTGTGTAGTTTTCATTTAGTGTTTCAGTTTTAATTGCTACAAGAAATATACTTCCATCCAAGCTTAACCAGATCAACTGGCCATGGGCCACTTGACAGGCTTCACTGCTTCTAGCCTGTTGTGGGAGCTGTGAGCTGCATTCCTGCCGCCCGGCGCCCAGCCGCCTGGCTAGCTTTTTCCCCAAAATAACAACACACAAATTGTATTCATTTAAACACTGCCTGGCCCATTAGCTCTAGCTTCTTACTGGCTAATTCTTACATCTTGATTACCATTTCTATTAATGTGTGTAGCACCACAAGGTGCGCTTACGGGGAAGATTCTAGCCTACGTCCATCCTGGGTCAGAGCTTCATCGCGTCTGCCTTAGAGAGCAGAGCTGTCGAGTCTGAGCTCACTTCCTCTTCCTCCCAGCATTCTATTCTGTTTACTCCACCCACCTATGTTCTAACCTACCAGGGCCAAGCAGTTTCTTTATTAATTAACCAATGACCTTCCTCCATCACTCTCCCAATTCTCCTGGGAAATTTAATGCCACAAGAGGAACTATGCAAGGGAGACACTTAGAAGAGACACTCTGGGTGAGGCTGGATAAGCACAGCTGTCACCTGCCCCATAAATGTTTGCTATGCCATGGTTATGATTTAGCAGTGTTGCATCTTTAAGCTCCTTTGATGGATAAATTTAAAACCAATTACCATGTTTCTTAATTTCAAATTGAAATAATATGTCTTCTATTTTTCAGGGAAAAGACTCTCTGATGACACCCATCCCCTTTGCTAGACCACAGGATTTAGGGCCAACAGTTGCCATTGTTACTAAAGTCAACCAGATCCAGGATCACCTACTGAAGAAGCATGATATTGAGCTCTACATGCACTTGAACAGACTAGAAATTGCACCACAAATATATGGGTTGTAAGTTTTAAACTTCTATTTTAGCTATTTCTAATTATGATTTTCTGATAGTTTCTGAATAGCTTAGATCCCTGAAAATAGGGCCTGTTCTAGTTCCATGTCATTCATGTGCCGGGTCATCTCATTATTTTCACATATGGTGTCTCATCTTTGAACATGGTAGAGTATGTTATTTAGCTAAGCAGTCTAAGGAAGCATGGGATTGCATGCGATTACACATGAATCCAGACCCGAGACTCCGAGTCATCTGTACTGTGTTCTTTGAATGCCTTGATTTTCCTTCTGGTTGAAAAGGTTTTCTCAGTGAAC
>NW_004949138.1:170987-189994 GCF_000317375.1 Microtus ochrogaster | reverse complement strand
CCAAACTGCCTAGGCTCCCCCAAAGCCAGTATGTGCAGTAGGATCAAAAACCCATTGCCATTGTTCTTGAGTTCTCAGTAGTCCTCATTGTCTGCTATGTAAGTCCGGTTTTAGCCCATGCTTTTTCAGACCCAGGCTAGCTGGTCTTGGTGAATTCCTGAAAGATCATCCCCATTAATGGCTAAAATGAAAATCACCAATGAAACCTAACTCTCAATTAGCTTCGATGTTTAAAGATAAGAATGTCATTGAGATGTACATAGACCAGGGACTTAAAAAAAGACACAGTGAGTGTTTTATGTATGTTTTCTTGTGAGACTGAGTCTTTTCCTCTTTTTCTTTGGAAGCTCTGAGTTCTGCTGAAGGGAAGTCTGCTTTCTTGTGTTTATGGTACTGGTTCTTATTTGGGTGCTTTAGCTGTGGTATCAGCAAAACACCTTAATCATTCCTACTGGAAATAACAGACTTTCGTGTTATGGTCATTGGGCAGCACAGGCTGATATTAAGGAATTGCCATTTAAAAGTGAAATGTGTGTCACTGTAAATACTGAGCTTTAATTTAAAAGGTCAGGACTTAAGTTTTGTTTTTCTTTCCGTGATGCAAAGAATTGGTATATCCAAAGACATGCCTCAAGGAAAATTTAGTATAAAAAAACTGGTTTTGTTTGTTCAAACTCCTTTTTGTGAATAAATTGAAAACTAATGTCCATTTTTACTAATTTCAATTATTGCTAGCAGAAAAAGAGTCTTTAAGATAACAGAAAAATTTACTATTGAATTTTTTTTTCATTTCTTTGAAATGCTTATAACTTTTTGCCAGTTTGTCTGAGCTGGTGATTTACTTGGAATCCAGGTAGCATGGATTTTAGTATACTAATTTATATTTAGAATATTGTTATACTAAACACTTGTGTATTTTTTAAATGTTTTTAATTTTCACTATTTAAATGTTTAACTTTTTATTGATTTTTATTGAGCTATACATCTTTCTCTGTCCCTCTCCCTTCCTCTTCTTTCCCCTTCTACCCTTTCCCATGGTCCCCATGCTCTGAATTTACTCAGGAGATCTTGTCTTTTCCTACTTCCCATGTAGATTAGATCCATGTATTTCTCTCTTAGGGTCCTCATTGTTGTCTAGGTTCTCTGCAATTGTGATTTGTAGGCTGGTTTTCTTTGATTTATGTCTAAAAACCACTCGTGAGTGCATATATTTGTTTTTCTGGGTCTGAGTTACCTCACTCAATATGTTTTCTGGATCTATACATTTACCTGCAAATCTCAAGATGTCGTTCTTTTCCTATGTAGTACTCCATTGTGTAAATGTACCACATTTTCCTTATCCATTCTTTAGTCAAGGGGCATTTAAGTTGTTTCCAGGTTCTGGCTATGACAAACAATGCTATGAACATAGTTGAGCACATGTCCTTGTGGCAGGATTGAGCATCCTTTGGATCTATACCCAAAAGTGGTATTACTGGGTCTTGAGGAAGGTTGTATCCTAATTTTCTGAGAAATCGCCACACTGACATCCAAAGGGGTTGTACTAGCTTGCATTCCCACCAGCAATGCAAAAGTGTTCCCTTTTCCCTACAACCTCTCCAGCATAAGTTGTCGTCAATGTTTTTCATCTTGGCCATTTTTACAGGTGTAAGATAGAATCTCAGAGTTGTTTTGATTTGCATTTCTCTGATGACTAAGGATGGTGAGCATTTCATTAAGTGTCTTTCAGCCATTTTAGATTCCTTTGTTTAGAGTTCTCTGTTGATGTCTGTACCCCATTTTTTTACTGGATTATTTATTCTTTTGATGATCAATTTCTTGACTTCTTACTATATTTTGGAGATCAGACCCTGATGTGGTGTTGGTGAAAATCTTTTCCCATTCTGTAGGCTGTCATTTTGTCTTGTTTTTCATGTCTTTTGCTTTACAGAAGCTTTTCAGTTTCAGGAGGTCCCATTTACTAATTGTTTCTCTCAGTGTCTGTGCTACTGGGGTTATATTTAGGAAGTGGTCTCCTGTACCAATGTGTTCAAGTGTATTTCCCACTTTCTCTTCTGTGAGGTTCAGTGTGACTGGCTTTATGTTGAGGTCTTTGATTCACTTGGACTTGAGTTTGTGCATGGTGATAGATATGGGTCTATTTTCTTCTACATGTTGATATCCAGTTATGCCAGCACCATTTGTTAAATATGCTTTCTTTTTCCATTTGATATTTTTTGCTTCTTGGTCAAAAATCAGGTGTTTGAAGGTGTGTGGATTGCTATCTGTGTCTTCGATTCTGTTTCACTGGTCCTCCTGTCTGTTTTTATGCCAATACCGGGCTGATTTCAGAATTGTAGCTCTAGTAGAGTTTAAAGTCAGGGATTGTGATGCCTTCAGAAGTTTTTTTTTACTGTACAGGATTGTTTTGGCTAACCTAGGTATTTTGCCCTTCTATATAAAGTTGAGCACTGTTCTTTTGAGGTCTGTGAAGAATTTTGCTGGGATTTTGATGTGCATTGCATTGAATCTGTAGATTGCTTTTAGTAAGATTTCCATTTTCACTATGTTAATTCTACCTACTTAAGAGCATGGGAGATCTTTCCATTTTTCTGGAGTCTTCTTCAATTTCTTTCTTCAGAGATTTAAAGTTCTTGTCATACAGGTCTTCCATTTGCTTGGTTAGAGTTACTCTGAGATATTTTATGCTATTTGTAGCTATTTGAAGGGTGATGTTTCTCTGATTTCTTTCTTAGCCCATTTATCATCTGTGTAAATGAGGACTACTGTTTTCTTTTAATTAATCTTATATCCTGTTAAATTACTGAAAGTGTTTATGAGTTGTAGAATTTCTTTGGTAGAATTTTCGGGGTCACTTATGTAAACTATATCATCAGCAAATAGTGAGAGTTGGACTTCTTCTTTTCTGATTTGTTTCCCCTTAATCTCCTTTTAGTGTCTTATTGCTCTAGCTAGGACCTCAAGAACTATATTGAATAGATATGGAGAGAGTGGACAACCTTGTCTTGCTCCTGATTTCGATGGTATTGCTGTGAGTTTCTCTCCATTTAGTTTGATGCTGGATGTTGACTTGCTGTATATTGCCTTTATTATGTTTAGGTATGTTCCTTGTATCCCTGCTCTCTCCAAGACCTTTATTATGATGGGATGTTGTATTTTATAGAATGCTTTTCAGCATCTAATAAGATGATCATGTGGTTTTTATTTTTAAAAGTTGTTTACATGATGGATTACACTGACAGATTTTTGTATGTTGAAGCATCCCTGCGTCTTTAAAAAAAATTTTTGCAATATATATTGTTTACAATATTCTTACCCCACCTAGCCCAACTCCTCCTTGATTCCACCCTGTTCTACTTTATATTCCTTCTTTCTGTTAAACACTCACAGTAAAACAAAACACACTCACATACACACATACACACGGAATGTATGTAATGTTGGACAACTATTACTGAGCATGAGGCTTGCAAGGCCCTAGAGGTGGTTGATATACCCAGTGTCACAGTGTTGAAGAAAACTCATTTTCCCTTTTTCAGCAGGTGTTAATTTCAAATAGCATATTGGTTATGGGGCTGAACTTTTTGCCCACTTGTTTGTGCTTAGATTTTGTCTGATCTGAACTTGTAAAAGTATTGGGCATGCCGCCACAGTCCCTATGTATTCACGGATGAGCCTACACGGTTGTGTCCTTACTATCTGGTCCTTACAAGCTTCCTTGTCTTCCGCACAGATCCCTGACTGTGCCTTGATGGGCAGGGTCTACACATCAGACTTTTATTTTCTTTCAATTTTCTAATTATCTTAAAAATTCCAAGAATTCATTGGACAACCCTGAAATTACTTTCTTGGTAAAACTATGATCCATGATGTGACTCCTCTTTTTTCTTTCTACCTTATAGGTGTTACTTTCAGTAACCACATTCGCTTCATGTTTCTCATTTTAATCCAAATATCATCTGAATTATTTTTAATTATGTTTTATATTTGAAAAAATAATTATGTTTGTTTTATCAATTTTCCTATTTTAAATGGTCTAGTACAGAGATTTTTCTCATATATTTGTTTCTCATGTTTGTGAGGCTTAGGAACAGCCACATAGGTCGAAAAACCTCATGTTTCTGAATTTTGTCTTAAGCTGTTTTATCCATTTGTGTATTTCTTATTACTAAATATTAGAAACTTGGGGCAGTATATTTGTGTGTGTGTGTGTGTGTGTGTGTGTGTGTGTGTGTATGCATTCCATATGAAACATAGGTTTTAAGATCAAATCATACCTGTTTAACTGCTTTGAGCCTAATTTTGTTACCTGTGAAATGAAGTTTAAAAATAAAGGCATTTGTTTCTTAGGGTGTAATGAGAATTAAGTCATGATGTACAGAGAGAACAGTGCTTAGCTAGTGTGCAGTAAACATTCAGTATCCATATGACAGTACTCATTATCATATCTATCCTTACCATTATTTCATTAGAATATATCTGTGATTTAGGAGCCCTTTCAACTCTGTCTTTAGTATTCTGTATTCATGAATAAATACATAGGTTTCTAGTTTGGAGAAAATGTAGAAGTCATTTTATGACAGTGCTTTTTTAAGAGATAGCATTAAAATTGAGAGTAAACTTTTAAAATGGTTATATCAACTTGGCACAGTAATTTTTTGTTCTTAAAAATACAGATTTCTGTCTAATGGAAATAAATTGAAATACTTTTGTTTTATATATTATACACACAGTATTTATATAAGAACTTGCTTATGCTACCATTTGTTGCTGCTGGAAGAAAGTTAATTTTACATTCAATTAACATTTGAAAATATATTCTAATATTTTTTTAAGTAAGTGGACAAAAATACAACCATCAAACTTCTTAATAAAAATATTTCACTAAGCATACAATCAGAATTCTTTGTTTCCTTGCTATTATGTAGATTTGCATGACAGCTCTTACAGAATTTTTATTTTGAGACAAAATAATGTGATTTTTGGTGAGGTAGAATATTTCAACAAAATTAGAAAATGATTTGACGCAAGTTGCAATAGTAAATTTGTCAATAGAAGAATGTTAGCGGTACTAACAACCTGTATAGAATGAAGATTATATTATAAAACTGTTTATGTTTGAGGAAGTTTGTTAGAAAATATCCTGTTTTACTACTGCCTTCTTATTTAATTAATATTTAATTTAAGCCCTTTATGATTCATCAAAAAAGTTTTAGCCTACCTTGTAGTATGGTAATAATTCTTCTAATTTTGAATAAATTCTGCTACATTTTTAAAAGCAGTTTTTTTAGAAGTATATCATTTGCAGTCAGATGATATGGAAAATATGCCATCTACTTAGATTCTCTACATTTACATTAAATTTATTACTAAGGTAATAAACTTGTTTAATATAATAAACTTATATAAAATTAATGATTACTATAAGAACAATTGTATCAGCATTAGCTGACATCATTCCAATTATTTTTATCCTAATTTCGGGTTAATTGGTGATATTTATTTTGAAATTCATGACTCAATACCCATAGACCCCTGAGTATTGCATAATATTTTGCATGTTAATGCTATTATTGTGATAATACAAAATAATAAATCCTAAAAGTCATTTACACCATGTTTTCTTTTTTTTGTTTTTTTTTAATTTATTTATTTATTGAGGATTTCTACACCATGTTTTCTATTAACTTTAAGAATGATTATTCCTCTCCTACTCAAAATGAAATCATTCAAATAATTAGCATAGGAAGTCTTTTGTTTCACAATTACTGGTTGATAACTAGGATATTTTTTTTTTAAAACAAAAAAATTTGTAATAGTTCTCATTGCATACTAAACAAAAATACAAATTTTATGATAGTTCTCATTGCATACTAACCAAAAATACAAATTTTGTGATAGTTCTCATTGCATACTAACCAAAAATACAAATTTTGTGATAGTTCTCATTACATACTAACCAAAAATACAAATTTTGTGATAGCTCTCATTGCATACTAATCCATAATAAAACATTGGGTTCATTATTGGTACCTTCCACGGTTATTTTGTATGTTGATTTTGTGGTATATTTTTATATCTGTTTTATGAATAATATATTATTTTATAACTTGGTTCTGATTACAGAAAATCATGAAATGTGTTTGAGTTTTGTCTTTGATGCCATAGTTTGTTCTGAGTCCAGCAGATTTGTAATCACTGCTGATTCATATAATCACTTGTCACTCCGGTTTATTACTTCTATCACAGTAGTAACTTAAACTGAAAAAAAAATTGAAGTTTATCTGAACTGTTTTTCTCTCTTTTTTTCTTGTTTTTTGTTTATCGTTGTTGTTGTTTGTTTGTTTCTCTGTAGTTTTGGCGCACCTGTCCTGGAACTAGCTCTGTAGACCAGGCTGGCCTTGAACTCACAGAAATCTGCCTGCCTCTGCCTCCCAAGTGCTGGGATTAAAGGCTGAGCCACTACTGCCCGGCTCTGAAATGTTTTTCTATGCCTTAGTAGTCTTTTGTTATAACCTAAAGTTTTGATTATAGTTGGCATTTTGACATAAATGAATACGTATTAAGGACCTAAAGGATGTACATTAATATCACTTTTGCGGGGAGCTCTCATAACATTCTTGGGCTTCAGCACTCTTACTTTGTGGACTTGGAGTTTTTAGTACTTCTGAGATGAATTTTCTACTGCTCAGAGCCTTATTTCATATCTGTCTTGTTTCTCAGGCTTAGCAGATCTTGTACTGTTTAGTTAAATTTGTTAAGGTGAGATTTTGATTATTGGTAAGTCTGCTTAATTTTACAATATAATATTACAATACTTGTAATACACAGCTTCTTCACATATCGTAGTGTCATAATTTATGAGTACTCACTATCTTTATTCCTGTACTTAACATATGAGCATATGGTTAAAGATGTAATTCTTACTCTTCAGAAGTCACTGTAATTATTACCTTAAAAATGTGTCCCTTCATTATTGAAGTAAATCATTTCATATGCTCAGGTATTCATTAAAATGTGTTTTTTTTTCTTTTCAGTCAACTTTACTGCCCACATCAAGCATAAGATATATATGAGGGAATTAGTGACAATCCAATTTTATCTTGTTTTCATAAACCATTCGTAAAGGTTTTTCTCCTTAGTATAAAAAATTAACACCAAAATTTACAATGAAGAATAGTAAATGTTTGAAGTAATGATGCAGAATTCATATTTCCTTTGTTTATCTTCACAACATATTATATTTCCTGATAAAAAAAAGAAAAGAAAGGCTTATTTACATCAAACAGCTACCAAGGAACTCAGCTGGGCTTGAGCGTACATTAACGCTCAAGCATGAGTAAAACTGATTCTGGTGGTCAGCCAAGATACCAGAAACCACCATGGATGGACATAGACCATGAGCCCCACCCATTCTGCTTCACTAAATGAGCTTCTTCCGAGAACCCTGTTTGATAGGGTCCTACTAGAGAGCTCTAAGGCTCAGAGCCATTACAAAAGTGAGGAATAGATAGCTCAGAGGTTAAGAGCATTACCTGCTCTTCCAAAGGTCCTGAGTTCAATTCCCAGCCACCACATGGTGGCTCACAACCATCTGTAATGGAGTCTGGTGCCCTCTTCTGGCCTGCAAGCATACACACGGAATATTGTATACATAATAAAATAAATATAAAAAAAAACAAAAGTGAGGAATAAAAAGGCTAAGATATTCTGCATACGCTATACAACAGCATACGCATATCTAAAATAATAGCATTGGGCTTCTTGTCCAAGGCAAGTACCAGCCTTCATTGAAAAATAAACTTTGCCAACCGTCTGAGTGTATATTGTTAGTAGGTCTAAGACCAGGTTACCATGCTCTGCAGAAGTCTATTATAAAAAGTACCATTCACATCTTTCTGAGTAAAAATGTGGTTTTAAGATCTGAAACTTTGTATTATCCTTGTGAATCTGGGCTTTCTGCCTTCCATAACCTGCTGACATCTGTGACTCCTTCATGTTACTGTCTCTTATGGAAACTAAGAGGAGTACAGAAGACTTTATTTTGGTATGCATATAATTTTAATTATACATTTTACTAATTAGAACACTTTGTATAGTACAACATGTACATTACCAGTTTCAGTAATGTTCTGTAAATTTATTTACAAAAGGTACAATAATATGAATGCCCTTAGTTTACCTGAATATGTTCTCAACAGTTCTGAAACAGGATAAGTTGCATATATGATAGAAACATTGTCATTTTAATTTTTCATTTGAAAGTTTTATTTAAAATGTTATTTAAAATTAACATTATTTTCCCCTTCTCTCCTTTCTTTGATGCCCCACTCATTCCCTCTCAAATTCATCCTCTCTCTTTATTTGTTACTGTTTTATGCACACGCGTGCACATGCACACACATATATACACATGAGTACAATTTGCTGAGTCCATTTTTGTTTCGTCGTATCTATTAAGATTTCAGGACTGACCAGTTGATACTGAAGTTAGAATGGACTTTTAAAAATTAATTTATTAATTATTTTTATAAACAGTCTTTCCTCATTTTACATATCAATCCCAGTTACCTCTTCTACCCCTCTTCTGGCTTCCTCTGCCTTCCTGCTGAGCCACCACCTCTCCCCCCAATCCACTCCTCAGAGAGGGTGAGGTCTCCCATTGTGAGTTCAGGGAATCTGTCACATCACTTGGGGTAGGACGAGACCCTCCCCTGTATATAGGCTGAGCAAGGTATTCCTCCATAGGGAATAGGCTACAAAAAGCTAGTTTATACCATTGGTATAAATTCTGGTCCAGCTGTCAAATGGCCCCACCTAGTGCCCAAGCCACACAACTGTCGCCGCATTCAGAGGTACTAGTTTGGTCCCTTAGAGCACATAAACTTAGCAGAATGTATTTAGATTAGGAGGGGAGTAAATTTTACCCTCAGAGAGAAAGCATAGTTTTTAAGAATTGGGGGATATATTTTAGGATTTGATAGGAAATTGATGAAGAAAAAATTCCCAGACATTAATTAATTTCTCATATTTAGCTTGATTTTTCTTCTCTGCCTTCTTTAATCCATGTATCTATCTCTGTGTAATCTTCTACTTTTTTCTTAACCTAGTCATCCAGTGGCAAATTGAGTCTGCCCATGACTGCTTTTTCTTTTGCCATGTGGTAATCTGTATATTTTGGCATGCTCCATCTTTAAGTGTACTTGGTAGTTACTCAAGCCTGTGTCACCTAGGTTTCTGAGCACATTGTATATGCTTGATAGGTCTCTGATCAGTCAGAAATCTTTACTCTTGGTTTCTTATTTCTAGCTACTATACTTAATATGTATAAAACTAATTATGGGACCTCTAACTCAGGGCTTCAAAATATCCCTGTACGTTAAGGTTTCCAGAGAATTTTTTTTTGGGGGGGGGTTGGGTTTTTTTGTTTGTTTTGTTGTTGTTCTTTGCCTTGAGGGACAGGATGGGTTGACTCTTCTAAGACATTGAGATCACACCAGTAGGTATTTAAAAAAAATCTAAGTCATGTTTCTTTCTTTTGCAATTTATTATTTGAAATTTTATAGTTGCATGTAATATTTTAACTAAATCCATCCCCTTTGAATTACCTCTTATTCTTTCTACCATGTTTCCCTCACACTTCAGTGTTTTGTTGTTGTTTTGGTTTGGTTTTTTTTTGTATTATTAAAACTTACTGAGTCTTACTTATGATAGTTTTGTCTGTATGTGCATGGGTGTAGCCTCTCTGATGCTACGTCCTTAAAGCAAAGTTTCATTCTCCTGGCAACCATCAGTTGCCAATAGCTCTTCATCTAATGGTAGAACTTTATGAGCCCTCCCTCATCCATGCTGTCATTTTGCCTGGCATGGTCTTGTGCATGTCTAGTGCATGCAGTCCCATTTGAAAATGTTTCAAAGTTTGCTTGTCATGTATTTTAGTCAGTCATTTAAGTTGTATGTGATCATACAACAGTAACTCTCCTCCTTCCTCCCGCCTTAAAACCTCTCCAAGACCTCTGAAGGAAGAAGCCTTAACTTATTTACCTACAGCAAGCCTATACCCATAGTTCCTTGGCTTCCCATAATCTAGTTTCTTGAATTAAATGCTAAAATAATTGGAGACTAGTCTAATACACCCTGCCTACATGAACACTTCAGAACCAGTGTCCCCACAGCCGCTGGTGACTCATAGTGCCTGGCTTCTTCTTCTGCATTCTGCTTAGTCAGAAGTTTGTCTCTTCACTTAAATGGTTTTAGATTTTTAAGATCTCATGTTAAATAAAATAAGTGATTTGTTATTTCAGTTTTTCTTAGTCTGGTAACTTTCTTCCAATTCAGTGTTTTTAATGTTAAATTTAGACATTGCAATTACTATTCATTAAACAAACACGTAAGTGCCTACTGACATCAAATGCTGTATGTAAGATCAGTTGGGTACTAAGAAATACCGTTACTCATAACAGCACGTGCCTCTCTAGAAGGCTCAGGGCCGTGTGTGTAATTTGAGAGCTCAGAGACTTTACACATGGCTTTTCTTTATGCAAGAGAAAGTGGGAAAGATCATAAATAACTTCTCTTTTAATTGTCAGCTTACACACCTGTGAAAATAAGATATAATACTAGATTGTTCCTAGTAGCAATTTTAAATAATTATGAATAAATATTGAAATAAATATTGAAATAAATATTGCAATAAATGAATATTGAAAGTAATCATGTACCTTCTAAAACAAGCCATTTTAACATTTTAAAATAACATTTTTTAATCAACTGTCATTCCTCAAAATACCTTTGGAATTCCCTTTCTGGAGTTGTCATTGCTAATATTAGAACCTGTTTCATGCTTGTCTAATCAAATAATCAAAGAATATACATACATCTATATAAACATATATACAATACATAATCTTATTTATCACAATGTTCATTGACTACATTTGACTCTAATTAGAAGTGTTAGTTACTTATTAGATTAAGACTCATGGTGAAAATACAGCACACTAGCAATGTATAGGAGCATCATAAAATCGTTATTATATGATGGGTTATTCTTGCAAAAAAATGAGGTAATCTTGTGAAAATCTCAGTGCCTTTATTGAAAGAAAGAAACGTAACTTTGGAGTCGCATGTCATATATAAATCTAGCTTTGATGAAAATTGATTTTCATTGTTTTACAGGAAAACAAAAACAATTAACTGAATATTATTTACTGGTAAATAGTCTATTCTTACTTTAAGGAAAACTTATGAATCGCCTAAGGCCACCTGAGGTGAGCACCTTTCCTAGAAGTCTCTCATTTACCCGGTATCTCACTTGAGTGAGGGTTATTTTCTACTCGAGCTATTTTAATTGGCCACAGCCTCCTGAGGGTCACTTTTCATTCTTAAAAACAACTGGGAAAACCCTGTAGCCCTGAGAGTGGCATAAATAGAAGAATAGATTTGGAAGGCTGTGGAGAGTGATTGTGTTTTGTCCCGCTCTCTATCTTATTCACAAATGGAGCTGAACGGGTAAGCCGCCATACCTTTTTTTTAATACAAGGTGAAAGTTAGAGGATTTGGGTGACAATTTGGTAGAGTTGTATTGACAAACAAACAAACAAAAAAACATGCTGGCTTTTATAAGAAATGAAATAACGGAAATGGCAAAAAGAGTTGAATGATCCCATCTTTCACACTGCCAACCACAGTTCTGTTGGCTAGATTTGGAGTTCCAGCTATTGCCCAGCTGGTGAATCATTGAAAAGTATCTTAGGTCATGTGAGCCCATTGTAGCCAATTGGGTGGTTTGGCAGACAACAAATATCTGTTGACATAAATTATATGCACAGTGTATTTGCCTGTGAACATTCTCTGTTTGTCTGTATCTCCCCATAGATGGATGCATAAAGTGTGTGTGTAAGTTCGTACCTGTATTTTTACACCCAGTAATATGTACTTTGATTCCTTCTAGGAAATAGACTGGTAAGAATAATCTAGTTAGAACAGTTTCTATGGGGATTTTTGTTTATTCCTTTTTTCATATTTCCTCCAGTTGTAAAAATTACAGTGATTACACATCATAAAGCCTATCTGTAATAAAATGCATCAGCTGGCCAAGGTTTTCATCGCTCACTCAATAATCCATTAATACAGCAACGCTGCCCAGGCATCTTTATAATACCAACTCGGAGGTAATTTTAATCAGCTAGACCAGCTGGTATTTAACAGCAGCTGCTGGAGACGCCACAAATATACTCAGTAGCTGACATCTTTATTTGCAGTTTTTCAAGGGGAGAAGAGATTCTCCTGTGGTTATTTGTATTAAGCATTTAAAGGAAGGTGTAAAGCAGATAGGGGTTTATGCCTCAATGAGAAGGGGGAAAGGAATGATGATAAAAACAGCAGTGATAAATTCCATTAAAAGAGATTTGTAAATGCAGAAACTGCTTAAATAAATCACGGTGCATTGGTTCAGAGTGGACTTCAGACCTTTTCCTGCTTATATTTGCACTAATTGTGGGTATCACTAGCAGGAGAAATACAGTGGGCTGTGTAGCATCTCTCTGTCCTTTTACACTAAATTTGTAGTGTTTTTTACTGTGGAAACCTGAAGAAATCACCTGACTAGATATTTTGCTATGTATGTACTTTTGACTCAATCACTTCATGTCATGTCCTTTTCTGTGTATTATGAATATATTTTGTAACTTTAATTATGGTATTTTATACACATAAAGGCACCATTGATATGCATTATCTAATAATAAATGCATAAGGCCATCTTGTAGTAATAGGGAGGCAGCATAGCAAAGTGAAGTTAGCAGTAACGAGACCATTATAAACAAAAATTTAATTCCATTTGGTGAATCTTGGCTTCCAAAGCTCAGAAGTAGTAGACTTTACTGCTGAGAAACGCCTTGTTTGTTTGTTACGCTCTTTGCCTTTCAGCCCCTTTATATTTATAAAATACTCTGATATCTCCTCTCAGTAGGAATTGTTGTCAGAGACTTTGGATTTGTAAAACCTCCCCCTTTGAGAGATGGAATACAAAAATACTTGAGGTTCAGTGAAAGAAAAAATGAAGTAGAAGAAGGCTGTGAGTAAACAGCAGCGGTCTGCGAGCAGTGGTGGAAGGCGTCTTCATGCCGGTGGCTTTGTGTAGGGAGCAGCACACCAAAATACGCACAAGTCAGTGTCTGATGCATATGCTTCCAAAGCTAATTCTTTTGACATTTTATCTAAGACTGAACTTAGAGAATTAAAGAGGTTTTTGTTTTTTGTTTTGGAAGTAAATTGGTCCAGCAACATAGTAGAGAAAGGCAGTTAACAGCCAGCCTGCCATGCAGAGTTCTATCCCTGGGATTCTCAACCACAAGGTTGACCTTTGACCTCCACATGCATACCTTGGAACACAGGCTTTACACACACACACACACACACACACACACACACACACACACACACACACATTGGAAGAAAACCTAGCTTAAGAAAATGGATGTGCAGACCTTGTATAACTGCTGTAGAAAAAAGTTTGTTGTTTCCGAGCCTTACAGCGTGAGAATAACCTTTTCTGTGTTCATACCTTTGCTTCCATGCCTACCAAAGTTAATTGATCACATGGTAAAATGGACTGCTGTTCTAAACTTCCAAAGATTGACCAATCCACTGTAACACAGAGTCTGCCGGAACGAACCTTCATCTGACAGTGCCAGTGTCTTTCTTTTCCCAGTCACAATGCAGAGTTGTAGCTGGAGTTAGAAGTCAGTGACAGGAAGGGTGACCGAGATAGCAGTTTGAATTGTAATATTACTTAGCTAGCATTTTTGTTAGTTTTGTTTATAGTGAAAACAGCCCATTTGAGTGTGTTAGTGTGTTTGACAACAGACAGTTTGATATATTGCTGGGCACAGCGGTAGGTTTGATTTGAGTGGTATTAGCTCTCAGTGTTTTGATTAATGGTAATTGTCTCCATGAAAAGGCATTTTTACTACAACTCATAGTTCTGGAAACAGAAGTTGACTTACAAGATCCATAATTACTGTTCTGAGTTAGCATGTAAAAGGGCAAGGAGAGCCTGCTGCCGTAGCACAGTAGGTTTGCTTTGTGTTACAGTGAGAGACTGTTCCTTTTGTCAGAATATAAATCTTCTGTTGTTTATCTTTTGTTCGGTATGTGAAGTTGATTTATGACACATTTCTGTTGCTCATAATTTAGTTTAAATCCTGTACCAGGGAAAAATTTTCACCTGTCTGTACAGTGGAATATAAAAGGAAAGCAAAGCAGTCAAGTGTGGTATGGATTGGAGAGAAAAACATGTAAATTTTTTCCTGTCTTTCTTTTCTTCTTTTTCTTCTCTCAACAAAGCAAAACAGCCCTGTAAGACAAAGAAAAAAAAAAAGGTTAATTTTTTTTAAAACTCTGCAAAGGTGTTTATCACCATTTTAGAACATTTCACATACCACTAATGAATGAAACCTCAGTGGAAACTTAAATTTTATTTGCAGAAAATAAAAACTGCATATAAGGACCAAGTTTTTATTGGCACAGAAGCAAAATGCCCTGATAACATCTCCTATTTTCATATATAGGTCCTTATTCATATGTAAGCTATGAATATATAGATAATAGATATTCACAAAGGACTACTTTTTTAAGCTATGGAAATTAATCTCAAATGACCATTCTTACCCTTAGCATTATGGGAAGAACCACTGTTTCTTTCAGAGTGTCTGGGGTCATGGAGGTAAGTGCTTATGTGTGTGTTCAAGGTTCTCTTTGGGCATATTGGTTTAGATCATGGAATGTTAAGCTAATAATTATATTTGATTTGAGGAGGTATTGTTTGTTTCGGGAGTTTGTTTATTTGCTTGCGTGACTGCTTCTTTTGTTTCTTTTGTTGTTTTATTTTTGTTTATTTGCTTTTGAGGGGAAGAAAGTAAGTTTTGGAAAAGAGGTGGAAAAGCTCATTATTGTACTTATTCACCCTTGTTTTAAGATGAGAAAAATTGTAGTAAAGAGGTGATGTTTGTTAAGGGATCTTTTTCCTAGTAAAAACAGTCAGATAGTAAAGTAAAATCTAATAACTATTCTTCAAAGAAGTATGAATAGCACCCCTGTTTATGAACTCAAGTTAAGGTATTTACATGACAGCCTTCCTTCCTCATTCTTGTAAAAAGAAACAAAATTTTGAGTCTCTGGTAGTTGCCAAAGAAACTTAGTGTGATATTTTAAAAATAATAGTTCTCCCGATTTTAGCAGGATTTTAGGTTTATATTAATATAAGCGTTTTGGCATAAATATTAGCACATACCTTCCATATGGATGGCTTAATCTATGCCATGTTCTGTAATATAGCTGAAGGGCACAAATCTGTGAGACAAGAACTTATAATGCATCAAATTATTTCCTCTAAAAGCGAACGCTCTTGTCTCATAGCAGGATAGATTGATGCTTTTTGTTAGATTATTTTAAGCAAAATTAAAATTAATAAATGATTGTCTAATATACACCTAAGCCTTTAATACAAAAATAAGTATAATTTTAAAATATTCTTTATAGTTAATAGCCATGTGTCATTGTGATAACTTTTATTGACAGGAACTTTAAGTATCATAAACTAGTTGGATAGACCTCGATTAAATGATGATTTGTTAGTATAAAGATTTTCTCATCCATAACACACGAATGCGGAATACAAGAAACCATCCCCTGTAGAGAGTACATAGACAGTCAATTCTGACCTATGTCTCTAGTGAAAAAAAAAGCATGTAATCTAAGTGACATTTCATCTGAATGAACAGAATGATGGCTCTTGAGTCTTTGGGTCATGCTGTTGGTTGAGAGTGAGGTGACTGTTCTGTGAGGTAGGTAGTTATTTGTGTCCCAGTGGGGTCAGGCCATCACTTTAATCCTCTGTCACTCTTCTCAGGCAGTCCACCAGACTGTACTACATTTTGAGTTATATGTTCTTTTTTTTCCTGTAGTTTTCTTCACCATTGTGAAATGGTGATTAAAAAAAAAATACTGGTAATGGCCACCAGTTTTAACATGTTAAACAGTTAAAATTGACACCACCCACACTCCCAAATTGTATAGTTAGCTTCAGCTCTGTAAGTGTCCAGTGAGCCATTTGTTAGTCTGTTAGTGACATGTACTCTTCAGTCTCAGTTCTCTACCCTTCAAACAAAAAAAATTAAAGTTATAAAACACTTGAGCACTAATAAAATATAATTTATTTTACAGGGCATGACAGAAGTCTTTCTTTACACAGTTAAAATGAACATATCAACTGTGGGCCTGTGTGCTACTGCTTTCCTTACAAAGATAAACTTTTTTTTCTGATTGTTTAATCATTTAAATGTATCATTACTCCTAAAGGCATGTGAACTAAACTAACTCATCCTGGTGTGATTAACTTGTAAGGCCAAAAAAAGTCTCAGAAATGAGCCGTTCTGCAGCTGAAGGCATTAAGAATTTGCTGAAAGGACAAACACCAATTTTCATTTAGGAACCTCTAATCCTTTGCTGATCATCCCTCTGCCCTCACTTATTTTTAGGAACCCTAATCTCTGCAAAGTGCTTCAAGATACCAGTCAGATATTGCAGTGTTGTAAGCCTTTTTCACGTCTGTTATTCTAGATAAAATGTTATAGTTACTATATTATTTAAAATATAGTGAAATATCATTTGAATGAAAGCCCAGGTATTTAAGGCAATAGTAAGAGGCTTTAAGTAGAAGCTGCATGTGTAAGCATGTCTTAGAGTAGTACAACACAGTGATTCTCCATCCTAGAACCAGCATCCCTCATAGTCAGTAATGGAGAGTGGCCCAGTAACCTAACTTCATACAAAGTGTTTCTGCCATGCATTAAAGTTTCCAGAAGAATGCAATACACCGATAGAGGCAAAATGATAAGACATTGTGCGGGAGTTACTGAGTCTCCCATGTATGTATAGAATTCTAAGAAAAGAACCATTTTCAGTTTCACTTCTACTTGGTCATAACTCTTTTTTTTCTACCTACTTTTGTATTTATTTGTTTTGTGTTTGCAAGAATGCATGTATACATCCATATATCACACACATGGTGGTGAGAGAATAACTTTTGGGAGTTGGTTCTCTCCTTTTACCATGTGAATTCTGGTATCCAACTTGGCTCGTCAGGCTTGGAAACAAGTGCCTTTACCTACTGAGTCATCTTTTTTACCCCCAGGGTTTTCCCCTTATTTTTAATCATTTTATTTTCTGAAATGCAACATAATTGTACAGTTTTCAGGAAGATTCCATATTGTTCTGCTTGGAAATGTCCATTATTTCCAACTGCAAAGTGCATAGTATCCAGAAATGCTAGTGTTTGGTCTGAGTTGCATGTTATTTTACCCTCACTTCAAATGAAGAATGAAGAGATCCATTCTTTTTGGTGTCAGTGTGGTGAATCTATGAGTAAGTAGGTATCTACTCTCAATGAGAAGCTGCCTTTTAATCCATGGTGGCTTACGTGTTCAGTGCCTTGAAGAACACACATATTCACCCCTCAATGATGATTGATGAGGAATCCTTGGGACTTAGAACATTCATTCAAAGTAGACCTTAACTGTACGGTTAACACTGGTTGTCCACTTGACAAACGCTCAAATTTCCTATGGGAAACCTCAGTGTGTACCTGTGAGGGAGCTTCTGGATTAGGTTTATCTGAACAGCAGCACCATTCCAGGGCAAGGTTCCCAGACTGAATAAGGAAGGAGACCGCAAGCTAAGCATTCACACTTAAGGTTGTCAGCTTCACGACTCAAATTCGTGCTGCCACAGCTTCCCCACCACCATGAGTTATGAACCCAAGTGAACCCTCACTTTCTCAGGATGCTTTTGTCACAGCAACAGGAAACGTAATTAATTCTGATACCAACAGCAACAGAGAATGAACTGAATCTAAAGTGGAGAGAGACTTGTTGGAGGGGTCTGCCAGGAAAAATTATGAAAGCTGAGTTGGAGCCAGTATTAATTATAAATAATTTTGTTGAGAGCATTCCTGAATGTATTACAACTCAAGTTATTGTGTGTTGAGCAGCGGCACTCCATCATATGGAAGTGTGGTGGAAACATGGAGTCTCAGTCTCCAGCCTAGGCTAGTCTACTGATTGAAGAATTCACATTTTAGCAAGATTTTGACCAAGTTAACAAGCACAAAAAAAGAGATACTCAGTTAACATATTAGCAGACAGAGTTCCATCACTGATAGTGAGGTATAGTCAGTCAGTGGTAGCAAAGACATATAATGTCAGACTTGTAGGATGTAAAAGTCTACGGAACTGGAAGCTCCAGGGGACATTAGCAGTGAGTTCACAGTGCAAGAGAATGTGTTTTCGTTAGGCTGAGCTGACTGTAGAGGTTACAGAAATAGGAAATTTGATTGATGATCTTTAAATTTTACTTGCCTTTTTCATAGGGGAAAAGTTAAAAATTTAGCGTCATAAGTGGGTTTAATTGTGGGAAAAAATCAAAACAAAAAGCTCTGAGCTGAGACTGTGGGATATTTATGTTTAAGTAAGGAGTATTGGGATTTTTATATTTTTTTATACCTCGGATACTTCATCTCAAGAAGTCTGAAAAATTTAAAGATGTTTGTTTGCACTCTTCACACATCACATACACACTGTCTGAATTTAATCTAGAGATACTTGTCAATTTTTTTTAAACTAGGGCCTCTGAAAAATTAGTTGTAACTGATTAGCAGTTATCTGTGTTGAGAAGAAACAAGACAGTTTATGAATCAAGTATTCACTGAAGGCAAATTCACTGAAGGCAGATATCCCCTGATGGGCAGAAAAGCTAATGTGTCCAAGTTCAAGTACCTGGCAATTATGTCCGAAACTACACCAAACACTATGCAAACTATACCAAACAAAAACATCCAAGCTCTAAAATACCCATTTAATAACATAATTTTAATGTAAATTTTATTTTGTTCTTAAAGTATATATAATACTAACCTTTATTACCAGCTCATTTTTGTTGTTGTTGTT
>NW_004949138.1:165831-170887 GCF_000317375.1 Microtus ochrogaster | reverse complement strand
GGCTGGTCTCGAACTCACAGCGATCCGCCTGCCTCTGCCTCCCGAGTGCTGGGATTAAAGGCGTGCGCCACCACCGCCCGGCTACCAGCTCATTTTGTGGAGATGAATACAAGTCCAGAGGCTCAGGAGTCATCTCAGTGGTTAGAAGCACGTGTTGTTCTTACAGAGGAGCCAGGTTTGATTCCCAGTACGCATACCGTGATTCACAACCCCATAACTCCAGTTTCAGGAGATCCAATGCCCTCTTCTGACTTTTGTGGACAGTAGGCAATATTTTATTACTATTTCATAGCTGTAATTTTGCTACTGTTATGCATTGTAATGTAAATATCTGATATGTAGCATAGCTGATATGCAGCCCCCAAAGAGGTCTCAACTCACAGGTTGAGAGCTGCTGCCATAGACAATCTCAAGTATATATTGAATGAGTGTGTACTACTAGTGAATAAATATTGAATATGCTTCATAGGTTTATAGAGATGACTTCAGATTTCTGAAGATGGATAAAATACTCAATACACAGTATTGAGATATTTATTGTTTATTTGGGACAGCAGATCATAGAGACAAAAGGGAAGAAGTATAGCTGCAAATAAAGAAGAAAAATTCCCACTGAATATTAATGTATTCTCAGTCCAATATAAAGAAAGTATGGAAAGGAAGTTAGACTTTTTTTTTCTTTTTCCTTTTTAGTCCTGAATGAAAAGGCCACATATCCAAAGGAAAGTGATTGTTCCCCACTTAGCAGCCATGAATTGCAGTTCTTCCCATAGGAGTGGGGTCTCAGGGCCTCCTCCCCATTCCATGCTAAATGGACCTGGCTTGGTCTCCTGCAGGTTCTGCTGAGTGATGCATGGAGCAGCCATGTCTAGAAGTCAGCACTTCACAGCCTTCCTCCCATCCCTTAGCTTTCAGGCTTTTGATTTTGCAGCTGTTTTAAACATTTACAGAGCATTTTAATAAAGACATTCTTGGTGTGAATTTATATGTTGAACAACTTTAAATATGGCTTTACATGCTTTAACTTTATTAATGTATTATGATGTCCGACCCCGCAGCTTAAAGAGTTTACCATTAGCCGGGCGGTGCTGGCCCACACCTTTAATCCCAGCACTCTCTGTGAGTTCAAGGTCAGTCTGTCTACAAGAGCTAGTTCCAGGACAGACTAAAGCTACACAGAAACCGTCTTGAAAAAGAAACAAACAAAAAAAGAACTTACTGTAATGTGCAGAAGGAATTAAAAGATATATATATTTAAATATATAGTTCATATATTTATATATAGTTTATATATGTATATATAGTTTATATTAAATATATTTAAATATATATAGTATAGGTTGTATGTATGTGAAAGTGGATGTTGCTCTGGAGATTGGTCATCTGTTTCTTCATCTGCTATCTCATTAAGCAGTGAGGGCCCTTCCCACATGTGGTGTAGGACAGACTTGCCTCATTTTGCATTTTAGAATGATCTCTGTCTGCAGCAGGATGGGCCTGAATGAGATAAAAGTGTGGAGACGCTAAGAAAGCAGCTGGAAAAGCTTGTCTATTAGGAAGTGATGAGGTCACAGTTGAGTTGAAATGGGTAGATCAGTGTGAGTTAGAGAATGATGAGTTTTACTCTCATGAACTGGATGGAAGCCACTGTGCTCCCAGATGCAGTAGAGAGAGGCCAGGGTGAGGGGAAGCTGTTAGAATGTGCTCCTACCTTCTTACTGCAGTTTCAGCTTCAGTGTCTGTAACCCTCATTGATATCTTTTAAGAAACTAGACGGCAGTGAGACACCACACCTGAAGTGGAAATCTGTCCCTGCTACTTTCTCCATTGCCACCCAGAATAACATGTATTTCTTTTCTCATCTACAAAATAAGCATTGGTGTGCCACGTGTTAAAAAGCGCTCAAGACTGTGAGTACTCAAGTGAGTATTATAATGCTATTGATTAGAAATCCTGCTACAACCGGGTTGGGTTAGGAGAGAAAGCTGTCTCAGAGTAGAAGTCATTCCACCATTGATTCCAGGTTCCATTATATTGTTCTTCCTCCTGCTAATACCACTGTCGTTAGGGACTCCTGGGCAGAGAACTCAATAAGTCCAGGCAGAGGTTCTCAACCTGTGGGTCATGCATAACCTCCTTGACCAACCACTGTCTCCAAAAATATTACAGTATTATTCATAACAGTAGCAAAATTGCAGTTATGAAGTAGCAACAAAAATAATTTATGGATAGGGTCACTAGGACACAAGGAACTGTGTTAAAGGGGTGCTGTGTAAATCATTTATGGTTGGGGTCACCAGCACACGAGGAACTGTGCTAAAGGGGTGCAGTGTTAGGACGGTTGGGGACCACTGCTCTAGGTATTCTGATCTTCCTTTTCTCAGTTTCCTCGCATGAAATATGAAGCACTTTTTGTTAGCTTCGTAAACAAGCTCTTTCCTGCTGCACAACTCCCTCTAACTCGGTCATTTGTCTTGGCCAGTAAAACCTTACGTGTCCTAAGATGGTTGTATTATCAACTCCTTGGCCTCAATTTGTAGTCATGCACCCCAGCTCTACATCTGTCCTGTGATGGTGGTGGAGGCCCCCATTTCCACACGTGTTATTCATTCTATATCTTTCTTGTCATTCTGTAGCAAGGATTATTGTTTATTCTTTTTGTATGCTTTGAACCTCTCAGATTGCAACCTTTGCAAGCAAAGCATTGCTTCCTGGTCCCTTTATATCATGTTCTACTCCCAGTAAGAGGAGGACACAAGTGTGAACTGGAAGCACAGGATCCTTCCTTATTTCCCTTCCATTGTTTACACACAGAACATCTTTCTGGAGAGCTCTGAAAAGCTATAAGGTTTGTAAACAGTGGAACTGTTCACCACTTTACCAAAGTCTAAGAAAACTACCAGGAAACCTGCCTGCTACTAGCAAATACTTTGAAGACTTTATGTCGCAAAAAAATCATTATTTAAAGTAATACTTTTCTCACATTAGCATTCCACTTGAAAATGTAAATTTGCTTCTGCATTTCTTAAATTCTCTCTTGCAAGGCTCTTGATTGTTACATTTCTAGCATTATTTTAAGATATAATCAACATCTTTGTTTTTCCTTAAAATTATCACTGATAATTAACAAGATTATCTCCAATAATTAACTGAATTATCTTAATTCTCTTGGAAAAATTAATTACATATGTCATGTATATATACTTAAGGTGGTAAATTTGGGGCATATAATCCATTCATATATACATTTTATATATATATCCATTCATATATACATTATATATATATATAGTACCATTGTTACATAGCTCTATGTCAGTATATGAAAAATCAATTTCTCTGAATACTCTATCAATACATGGGACAACATAGATGGTCAGTTATTATTAAACAAATTATTTTCTTCAATCACTTTGTTTTTACACGTTTGGCACAAAGTGGATTTCCAGAAAATGCTTAGTTTGATGGGTCGACACATAAGCTATTTGACATTTGTTCCCAGTCAGACCGGATGCCACATGAAAAATTTACTCAGGCAAGAGACTCCCAGGAATAAACAGTTCTCTAGTGTTGCTCACAGGGGACTCGGCAAGGTGAGCGGAACTTCAGCTTGTCACGGATGCACTGTTCTGACAAACATAAGTAGATGCTAATGGCTAAATCGTGACAGAATAAAGTCCCACAACCATATGGCTAATTGCCACAACAATATCTTCAGTGTTATTAATCAAGTTTTCATAGTGTGCCATGATAATTGGAATAATTAGAAACAGCATAGGCATTGCTTATCTGCCACATATTCTACAGAAAGGGACCTCAAACTACAACAGTCAAACTTCCAATACTCTGTTGTTTAACCTTTTCCTCAAAACTGACTTGGTAAATTAATGCATTAACTCCATGCCAATGGCAAATTTTGTGTTAGCTTCTATAAGTATGCAAGTCATTAAGTGATACTACTGAAGCTCCATAGTCAACAGTTCTTTGTGATAAGAAATAGATATGTTCATTTTGGAGATTGTAGCTTGAAAAATGAATTTCTTGTTTACTAATATGAATGATGCTTAATCTTTTTTGTCATACCCTTTTTTATTCTTTGAGAATTCTGTACAGTAAGTTTGATCATATTCATACCCTCCCTACCTCTCCCAGATACCCCAAGCCTTCCACCCTATTCTCAGCTCATTTAACTTTGTGTCCTCTTTGGAACCACTTTAGTCAAAAATAATAATAAGAAAGTAGTCAAATAAATTAAAATATACTTACATAACTATGTTTTAATGTGATACATGATTTTGAAGCTTTAGATTCACTAGTTTCTTCAGTTAAAAAATCATCTCCAGATTTTCTAAAATAAAAATAACAGATTAGAAATGCTATTTAATTACATTCCTTGGGATCATCCAAGTCAGAAATCATTGCTTCAGAAACTTCTGAACTCTACAAGATTTAAAACATGTGTTACTTTATTTTATTTGAGTGACCTTCCCCCTATGTCTCTCTGTTGATCCAAAGATACAAAATACATATTAGGAATATTGGAAATTAAAGATAAGAAAGTAAACTGTGATTTTTCCCTTATTGATTGATACATAATTTAGTTTTTATGAGGTCCAATTGTTGGCTTTAATTTCTAGGCAGATCGAACTCCATTCAAAGAGCTCTTTCCTATACCTTATGGGCGCTAGCTATTTTTTCTTCTAGGAGTGTGAGGTTTCACAGTTAGGTCTTTGATCCATTTAGAGTTAATTTCTGTGCAAGGTGATATGTAAAATTCTGGTTTGATTCTTTTATGTGTGCACGCTTAGCTTTCCTAGCACCATGTGCTGGAGCCTTTGTTATACTGAGCTATGTTCCATTCAGGTCTGTTCTCTCTAAGACTTTTATCATGAATGCGTGCTGAGGCCTTTTCTCCATCTGTTAAACGGAGCACGTGATTTTTTTTCTTTAAGTCTTTTTATATGACTAATTATACTTAGTGACTTAGAATATCCAAGCATCCCTCCATCTCTGTAATAAAGCCATCTTGATTCTGATAGATGATGGGTTTTTTTTT
>NW_004949138.1:160694-164651 GCF_000317375.1 Microtus ochrogaster | reverse complement strand
GCCACCCCCGCCCAGCTAGATGATGTTTTTAATGTATGACTGTATCTGGTTTGTATTTTATGAAAGGTTTTGTTGTATGTGTTCATTGGATGTATAGACATGTATGTAGTTTTCTCGTGTCTTCACCTGAGTTTAACATTAGAGTAATGCCAGCTTTATAAAAGGAGGTCCAAAGTGCTCCTTCTGTTTCCATTCTAAATAATGTAAAGAGTATTGCCTATATATCTTCTCAGAAAGTCTGGTTGAATCCTGCAGTAACTCTATCTGAGCTGAGAGATTTTGTTTGGTTGGTTAGTTTTTTGTTGTTGTTGTTTTTTTTGATTTTTTGTTTTTTTGTCAGATGGCTTTTTATCAATATCAATTTGACACAGGACCAAGCTTCACCCCCACAGCATCAAGGCTGAGGAAGGCATCCCACCATAGGGAATAGGTTCCAAAAAGCCAGCTCATGTGACAGAGATATATCTTGGTCCCACTATCAGGGACCCCTCAAACAGACCACCTACAACACTGTCACCCACATGAAGAGGGTATACATTGGTCTCATACAGGCTCTCTAGCTGTGTGCTCTTCTCTGCCCTTCTCTGCATGTGCTTAGTGACCAAGTGCACTGTTTTTCATGTAAGCATCAGCACAAGGAGGAACAGTGAGAAACCTTAAGGACAGTCCACATCCAACTTTACTATTCCTCTAGTAAGTCCTCCTGCCATGGAGCTGTTTCTAACTTGGTGCTTCATTCCTTATTGTTTTGTTTATAATCTTCAAACTCTTCACATTAACTTATTCCCTGATTTCATTTACATTTACTGTCTCCTTGCATTCTTTATTTCAGTATCACATATAATTTATTTTATAATTATTCACCTATCTTAGGCCCTAATATACCACATAAGCATGGGAAAGATGGGTCCTACCTCTTGCTCATTGATATATCTTCAGCATTTGGAGATAAGTCTTCATTTGTATATTATTTTTATTGTTTTTATTAAGCTGTGTATTTTTATCCACCCCCTTCCTCTCCCTTCCTCTTGTACCCTCTCCCATGATACCCATCCTCCCAATGTACTCAGGAGATCTTGTCTTTTTCTACTTCCCATATAGATTAGGTCCATGTATGTCTCTCTTGGGGTCCTCATTGTTGTCTGTGTTCTCTGGGATTGTGATTTGTAGGCTGGTTTTCTTTGATTTATGTCTAAAAAAACACTTATGAGTGAATAAATGTGATATTTGTCTTTCTGCGTCTGGGTTACCTCACTCAGTATGATGTTTTCTAGCTCCATCCATTTGCCTGCAAATTTCAAGATGCCATTATTTTTTTCCTGCTGTGTAGTACTCCATTGTGTAAATGTACCACATTTTTCTTATCCATTCTTCAGTGGATGGGCATTTAGGCTGTTCCCAGGTTCTGGCTATGACAAACAATGCTGCTATGAACATAGTTGAGCACATGTCCTTGTGATACGCTTGATCATCCTTTGCATATATACCCAAAAGTGGTATTGCTGGGTCTTGAGGAAGGTTGTTCCCTAATTTTCTGAGAAAGCACCATACTGATTTTCAAAGGGGCTGTACCAGCTTGCACTCCCACCAGCAATGCAGGAGTATTCCCTTTACTCCACATCCTGTCCAGGATAAATTTTCATCAGTATTTTTGGTCTTGGCCATTCTTACAGGTATTAGATGGAATCTTAGAGTTGCTTTGATTTGCATTTCTTTTAATGAGTATTTATAAAGGAACAGATTACATCTCACTGTCTTAAAGTTTTCTCATGCAAAGTTTCTAAAGCTTTCATAAGCCTTTCCATTGTAGCAGGCCTATTATAGGAAGAACAGTAGAGAAAAAGGAGAAACCTGAACAAACATTTATTACCTTGGTGCTTGGGAAGAATAGAGTTGCCAGGTGCTGTGTGTAGTCAGGAGAGACAAATGTTTGCTGTGCAGAAAGGACCTCAAGAGATCAGAGTTGATGGGAAGGAAATGGAGTTAGAGCACTCAGCATCAACATTGAAGGAGACCAGGGTTTTAAGTACCACCAGACTAGCAGTTTGCCCATCCCTCCCAGTATCCCAGTCTGACTAGAACAGAGTTCTGATCTCTGACTCATCTTTTCTCTTAAGTCAGTTTCTCATTGTAGTCCTTTGTAGGAGGTATTTGTTTGCATTCTCATATCTATATCTACTGTACTATAAGAGAGAAGTCAGTCATATAAAGTTTATTCCACATTTTCATTCAATTTTATTGTTACAGTTTTTATATCATTATCTGTTGCCTTTTAAATGTGTTTATTATGTGTATGTGTGAGCATTGCATAAGCATGCCACAGTGCACATGGGGTTCAGTTAGCAGGCTACTTTCTTGGAGTTGGTTCTCTTTTTCTACCCTGTTTTGAAGCAGGTTCTCTCTTGTTTCTGCCACTGTGCTGAATAGTCTATACTTGCTGGCCTATAACTTCTGGAGCTCCTAGTTACTGTGTCCACCTTCCATCTCTCAGTAGGAGCACAGGGACTACAGACAAGTGTCACTACGTCCAACTTTTTATTTAGGTTTAGATCAGTTCTTCAGGCTTACATGAGAATTGCTGTTCCCCACTGAGCCATCACTCCACCCTTTACTTAGTTTGTGGGAATCTCTAGCCATCATGATTTTTATGCCATAATTTGCCTGTAGTTGTCATTTTTATAGTCGGATATGCTGAAGAGTAATTTGACCATCCAATGCATTTGTACTGTGGTGAATTTCTTTTATTTAACATGTTCCTTGTGTCCCTTTGTAAGCATTTATTCCCTCAGCCCTTCCTGAATCCTTGCCTACCACTAATTTGTTTGGGCTAACTCTATAGCTTTGTTTTGCCTTTTATTTGTACAATATATAAAAAGAACCATGTGGTATGAAGCCTTTTGAATCTGTTTTCTTTTGCTTATAATAATGCGGTTAAGATTCATCATGTTACATCAGTAACCCTTTTGGGTGGATGAATAGCATGTTATCATTTGGATACGCCACAGACTGTTTAAGTACTAGCCAGTCAAAGGATAGTTGGGTTTTTCCAGTTTGGGGCAAATATGAATAAAAACATAAATATTCACATGAATATTTGTGTGAATATATTACTCTTGGATAAATCTTGGGGAGGCAGATTAGTTGGTTGTTTGGTAAGTATATGCTTAACTTTATGAGACATTCACAAAGGGCTTTCACTGCTTTCCTAAAATGGCTGAACCATTCTGCATTAACATAGCAATATATGAAAGTTTCTATTCATTTTAGTCTTAATCTCTACTGTGTTTTGTCATTTGTAGAAGCCACACTAAAGCAGGCCCTGCTAATGCCTTACTCCTAGATATTTGAAAGGTTGAAGTAAGAGGGTCACTCAAACCTGCTTGGGCAACCCAGGGGAACTTTCTCAAAAGCAAATCAAAAGAATAAATACGAAGAATCACTCTAATGGATATGTAGTAGTATACCTTGTGGTTTTAATTTGTATTTCCATAATAAGTAAGTTTACTGAGCCTCTTTTGTTTGTTTGCTATTAAATAATTTCTTTGGTGAAGTGTCTTTGCATATCTCTTCGCCTGTTTTATAAATTTGAATATTTATTTGTTGTGATAGAATAGTTCCTTGTATATTCAAGAATAATGTCCTTTGCCTATGTGTTTTTTTCTCAATGTGTTAACGTTTTTATTTTCTTCACAGTTTTATTTAAAGATAAGTTTTTAATTTTTATAAAGTCCAACTTACTAATTATTTACTATGAATTTTCTTTGTCCTAAGAAGTCTTTAGATACACAGCAGTTTCTCTACTAATTTTCAAAATATTCTATATTTGTGATCTTTAAAATGTTTGTCTATTGTTAATTATATATATATATATATATACACACAGTGTGAAAAGTAGGTAAAAGGTTAATGATTTTATAGTGAAGGTTATTTTGACATCATTTTCAAGCAAAGCTATCC